>NC_038045.1:29529677-29829677 GCF_002211085.1 Panicum hallii | reverse complement strand
AACATGCATTTCTTATACACATGCTACTAACAAAACCCTACACTCCACATGTCCTTGGAGAAAATTATGTATGCAGGTATTTAGTTGAAAATGAAGGAGAAAACATACCCTTTTGATCCAAGGAGAAAAGCCTCAACCAATCACAAGCCACATGCAAGCATCACATGGATTGGAGGGCCCACAACTGAAGCAAACCGACATCAGCCCTATCATCAACAAAAGGCATAAGGGCCCACTAGGTAGTGAGTCAACCGAAGATGAGGCTGGTTGAAGCCACGTCCAGGTCGGCTGAACTCAACTAGGATGAACTCCACCGCCTTTCCCCTTCCAGATGGCGCCTCCACAACTCTTTTCAATGTTGGTTCCAGGAGGCTTATGCTACATTGCAGGCCGAGAGGTGCTGTCGCAAGCCTATAAATATGAGTGGAGGGGCTCCTAAATGAACACACCAAGATGTAGCCTCACTCTCTCTTATAGAGCTCTCTAGGCTGGTGGAGTGTAGGTGAAGAGTAGTTCTTCCAGGTCTTCTAGTCTTCATGAATTGTTTCGTATGGTTTTGTATCTTCTCTTTTATGTAATGACTTGAGTTTAGCAATAAAGTTTATTTCCTTATCCTAGCATGTCTTTGGTTCATATGCTTACGGTTAGTATGTGATCCTTTTATAGTTCATACTTGAGTCATGTACCTTGATGCTTAGACGTGGTAAGACATCAAGACCACAGCAACGGTTTCATCCCCATTAACTGGATGATCTAGAACAAAGGCTCCTGATAGAGACGGATGTCCTTGCGCGAGGCTAGAGTGGTAATCTTCAATACAGACGTGGTGTCTGGGTTAATGGTTACATTTGAATGTGGTCCTATCCCATGGTTAGATGAGGTACACGGCAGGCGGTGATAGCCCTGTCCATCCAGCGTAACCCTCCCCGTTCAGATAGTGGCAGTAGGAGGTCCATAAAGTAGCGCGAGTTGGCTGGCGGCTCCTCTACCAGTCATGTGCGGTTCTCCCTGTAGTGCTTGGGAACCTAGAGCCCCATCCTAAACATGTGTATGTGTATGTGCATACAAGTATGAGCTATGCGTGCTCAGATAGGAATGAATCTTTATATGCCCTTGAATGCTCTCTTCCCTCTCTCTAGTCCTAATTTCTTACATCTGAGTGGAAATATCTTGTGTCACACTACCTCTCAACTATACTATCAATTACCCCTATTGAGATTTTGGACATTTAATCATGATATTCTCCTAAGCTTAATAATTCTTTAAACCTCCGCCTTCCCTACAGAAATATAAATACAACACCCGAGATTACTCACGGGTAAAATGCTACAACAGTGTTCCGTGCACTTGCAAATTTTTCTATGACGCTAAGAAACGCCAATAAGCATTTTTAGCGCCGTTGCCGGGAAAACACAGGTTAAAAGATTTATTAATGTTCTGGATTTTATCTATGATTAGTAGCCAATGTTCTAGTATGATAACCTCGATGTTTTCTCTTATTGTGATGACAGGGTAGCGCTGATCTGCTGGTGAATTCATGACGAATTCGAGTCAACCCTCAAGAAAAGTGTGACAGTGTGTCACCATTTTCAAAAAGCTCAACTCTTGGTGATCAAATCAATCCAAATTGCATCATCAAGCTTTAATGCTATGGCTCAGATTTTTCTTCGAATTAATTTCTGCCGCTGTTGCGTGATCACCACCTACGGGAGAAATTATATTGACTGAATAATCAAGCCACATCCCCAAGGTGCAATAAGTTCAAGAAGTGGAAGTCAAATCATTTCTCAGGATCACTAGTACGGGATGATCAACATCAAAAAAATAATTCTTGAGTCCGATCAAGACAGGCAAGAAGATATCCATGAACATCCGGAAACATCGCTCCGAGGTAAAGTCCATTGAATAATAAAATGAGTGGTAAGTCAAGAAAATCTGTCAAAGGTAAACTAGATTTTTCATCAATCAAAATTTGAAAGACGGATGAAAATCTCTCGTTCAAAAGACTTAAAATATTGAACCCTTGTCAACAGGTAAATCGGTAGCTATCTCATATTTGATTTCCCTCATTGCATGTTTGAATTTTCAGACTTTCGATTGAATTTTTGCATATGCATTTGCATATTTTTTGCATTTAAACCCTTGCAAATTTGATTCCCTCAACTTTTGCATTTGCATCCCTCATAAAAATTGGATTTAGACCAGCACACAAAGGGCATTTTGGGCAGAAATTTTCAGCCATGAGCATTTGGAAGTTAGTGCATGCATGAATGTGGTTCATTTTGATGTCCAAATGCATTTAGGGCCACTCCTAGGCATGCACCTGCCTAAACCTGTAGGATTTCAATCACCTTTGGCACATGCGGCAGGCATTCAAGTGGCCAGCAAAGGGCCTGTCATTTTGGCATCAAAATGGGGTCGGCCAATCCCTTTGGTTCGGCCGAACCAAGCGGGAGGCTCCCCTATAAAAGCTGGTGCACAGGGCTGGCTCTTGCTGCCCCAGACCGAGCTGCACTTGCTAGAATTCGAGTTTCATCTCCCTCTATTCTTGTTCTTGTGTTCTGGTTCTAAATCCAATAGAAAAAGAAAAAAAATTTGCCTCATTTTTTGTTCCATTTGCATTTCGTGTTTCCTTCCGTTTACGCTGCAAGAACATGTTTGTGGTGGTACTATTACCCCGCAAGAATGATTTTATGGTGCGGTCTTGACCACAAGAACGATTTTATGGAGTGTTATCACCCACAAGGACAAATTGTTGTGGAGGCAACCAAGCCCTACAAGGACGACTAACTCTCGAACAACTAACCTCTTTTTGCTAACTCTCACGTAATCCGTTTTGAGTTGTTTTGCGTGTGCCCCTTTTCTCTCATTTATGAAAAGTTTGGTAAAGAAAGTTATGGGCACACTCAATAAGGCAATGGGCTCGAGAACGATCCGCTCTGATGGTGGCTCCAGCTCGCAGCACTCCACCAGTTATGTGCCGATCCCCATGAGAGAGACCAACGAAACGTCGTCTTAGCAGCCGGAACCTCAAATCCAAGAGCAGCAGCCCGAGGAGGAGGAAGAAACCTATGATGACTCCCACCTCGACATTCGAGGTGACTGCGAGCTCCAAGGCTACAACATGCTGAAGGACCGGTGATTCCGTGACATGAGGATCTTCGACCCCGACCTCCTGCAGAAAACAGGTACGGACATCGATTTTGCCAATGTTTGGAAAGCCGTGGGGTGGACTGATTTTGTGAATGTTTCTTAGCTGGATTCTCGAGGTTTGACCATCTAGGTTTTATGCACCCTCGTTGAGGAAAATGATGGCATATCTTTTTGCCTTTTTGGGAATGAATACTCCCTTTCTTAGAAGGAACTCAGCATGCTTTTGGGTTTTCATCATCGCTGCAATATTGATGTTGTTAAAGCGACTTGCGGTTTTGAAAAGCAAAGTTTCTGGCAGTTCATTTCGGGGGAGAGCACCTGTGGGAAACCATGGTGCAATGACATTCAAAACCCCACTTTGCATTTGATGCATAAATGGCTTGCATTAACGTGCTTTCCAAGAGATGACGTTCGACCCATTCATATTGACAAACTCTGAATTCTTTTTGCCATGGTTAACAAAATCAAGATTTCCCCCGCAGAGTCTATGATTAGACAATGGCTGGAAAATTTTACTATGGTGGGTGCCATCGAATGGACTTCCTTGATTACCCGAATTGCCACGTGTTTGGATGTTTTGAGCTGGGCAAACATTTCTTATATCAGCTCCCCCCGCCTAATGGTTGATGAAAATTATTTGGTGTACAGGCATACACTCAAACATGCTCTAGATGGCTCTCTTGTATTCTTTTTCCTAGGCTATGTAAATGGAATCCCGCTTCCTAACCCGGGGTATCATTTATATAAGTGCCGGAGCTTGACTTATGAGTTGCAGCCAATAGAAGCCCGCAGAAGCAGCGTGTCAAGGAGGATGACCAGGAGCATGTCACGGAACACCCCGATGGACATGCCACTAGCACCTAGGGATGGCAACGGGTAGGAAATACCCGCGCACCCGCGGATACCGTACCCGGTGGGCGCGGATACGGGTCTGGATCTGTGCCCGCGGGTACGGGCGCGGGTACAACTCTAAACCCACGGATATTTTCTAATGGGTATGAAAAATGATACCCGAACCCGTAAACCCGAATACCCGCTGACATGTGGGCCCGAGTACCCTTAAATATATAAGGAATTAGGGTTTCGCTTCCCAGGCTCCCAACGCCCAGCCGCCCAAGGCCCCAGCCCCCAGCCGCCGGCGCCTCCGCCGGCCCCTCCGCCCGCCCTCCGCCGCTCCTACGCCGGCCCCTCCGCGGCCCCTCCGCCGGCCCCTCCGCCCGTCCTCCGCCGCCCCCTCCGCCGCCCCTCCGCCGCCCCTACGCCGGCCCCTCCGCCACCCCTCTCCTCCTCCTCAGGCCTGTGTGCCGCCTCACTCGGGCTTGGCGCCACCGCTCTCCCCTTCGCCGCCCCTCCGCCGCCCCGCCGCCCCCTCCCTTCCCCCTCCTCCCTGTGCCGCCGCCGCCCCTCTCCCTTCCCCCTCCTCCCTATGCCGCCGCCCCCTCTCCCCTCCCCCTCCTCCCTGTGCCGCCGCCCCTCTCCCTTCCCCCTCCTCCCTGTGCCGCACTGCCGCCCGCCGCCCCTCTCCCTTCCCCCCCGGCCCGCCACGGGGCAGATCCAGCTCCGCCCCCCCACCCCCCGCGGGCACGCTAGGCAGGCCGGCCCCCCACCCGGGCGACCAGCGGCGCTAGCGCCCCCCCCCCCCCCCCCCGCGGATATATCCGCGGATATCCGTTACCCGCGGGTAACGGATATGGATACGTTTTGCTATCCGTTGCGGGTAACGGGTATGGGTTCAGTTATAGTTTTTTGGTCGCGGGTATGGATATCCAGAGGCAATATCCGCGGATAGTTTACTCGTTGCCATCTTTATTAGCACCACCCTATGCGTATCATGGATACGTTGGAGGGTATGCTCCAGCTGGGGAGGCATCCGGGTCTACGTCCAAATATCACCCCAGTTGGGAGCAAACCACCCTACAACAACAAACTAGGAGTTCGGCATGGCAGAGTGGAATCAGCCCGCAAGTGCACACTGGAACCAAAGTGGTGGTTCTATTTCAAGTGTCACACCTCCACTCTTTGCCGCTCATCGCTCATTCTCAGCTCGAGGCTATAATGAGCTCAGCCAAGGAATACGCAAAATCAGCCTTCGGGTGGACGACATCGAACATCAACAACAGGAATTCCAAGGCGTCGTTTACCAGCACATAGACAACACGACGCAGCAGATCCACCACCAAGATGCGCAGCTTGCCCAAGCCATCGCCATACTGAGGTGACAAGAAGCAGAGCAGAGAGCATTCTATCAAGCCTAGGGATACAACCCTGACGCAAGTCAATGAGCTAGCTTGGGGGAGGAGCTCCCGGAAGGTAACATGTATCTTATTGCATTTTCCATTTGCATATAAAAAATCTGAATATGATAAAAAGAACAAAAATATTTGTTTAGATTTCCCTATGCTATCCATGTGCAATAAGAATGTTTTAGTTCTTCCATGTTGAGATGCTGAATAGTTGCTCTATTTTATCTTCTCCTTATGCCTATTTTATACCTTTGTATTCTCCAAGTTTTGGGTTCGTTGGCTTGAAAAGTTTACCTTGAACTTGAAATTTGTGGGTTGCAAGGGCATGATCTGAGTCTAAGCTGTTGTGAGGCATGATATGATGAATTAGAGCTGCCTACAAACTTGTTCCAAGCGAAACTTGACATCCAGAATTTTCATTTTTGAAAATGATGAAAAATTCCTACCAAGGCCATATGCATGTTATTCATATTGAAATCATCATCCACACATGCTGCTTGTCATTCTTATTGAGCTTTGTCAAATTGTTGTGACCTTGGTGAGTTTCTTTTCATACTCTCATAATCAAAAACATCGTACACACAACTTTCACATGCTAAATTTCCACACCAGAGATTAGCAAGTATGCCATCCACACATCCACCGCAAATAAACATTCCATAAAATGTGTGACTTCTCTCTCAAATTGTTCTTGCTAGAAAGACATGGCTATGAAAAAGAAAAGAAAAGTATTAAAAAGTATATATGGACACATGAAGGTCCAAGTACTGGAAAAAAAATATATGGATTGTGACACCCTAGGTGTTAAATAGAGCAAGCCAATAGGAAGAATGTTTGGTGTGGATTAAATTGTGTGAAAATTGGGCAAAGTTATGAAAATAAGTGTATTTCTATAAATTTATGAAAGTACAAGTCCTTTTATGTAAATTAGTTGAAGTATAAAAGTAACATCCAAAAATTACCAAGGGTCAAAGTGTAGAAAGGTATAAGTCATCATGACATATCATAAATACTTGCAATTAGGTCCAAAGTTATAAGAAATTTACCTTGAGAAGGACAAAACTTATTTAAGTTTGATTTGAGTGCAAAATGGTAAAAATAAGGCATTGTGCTTTAGGTTTTTGAACTTGAACCCTAAAGCAAAGTTGTAGGATTTGAAAAACTCTACAACTTCTATTTTGGTCATTTCCTTATTAGAGCTTTGGATCGGTGGGAAAATCCAATTTATAGAGGAGTCCCTGAGGTTTTTGCAAATTCCAACGAGGTCCCTCGGACCCCCTCCCCTCTTCTTCTTCCTCTAGCGCCTGCTCTGCTCCCCTTCTCTGCTTCTCTGCCGCCGGCCGTCAGCGCCGCTCACCGCCACGCCAGCTCCTCCCCGGCGCCACCTCCTGCTGCCCTCGCCTCCACGCATCGCCCCCAGCCCGAGCACCGCCCTAGCTCGTCCTCCCTGGCCCTCTCGCGCGTGCCACGCCGCCCCACGGCTCTGCCGTCTGCCACCTCGCCGCCATAGCAGCCGCCTGTGCATGCCCCCTCGCCCCCTCTTTTCTGGTTCAAGAGCAGCACTAACTCCCTCTCTTCCCATTTCACTCGCTCTTCTGCTCTCCAATCACCCAGAGCCCGAAATACCACCGCCGCCTCCTTCTTCTTTGCCGGCGAGTCCCTGGTCGCCGCGGAGCTCCCACCTCGAGCCCCCCATTGTCCCGGACGACCACCTAGGAAGCTTCACCGCGCCACGCTGAAGCTCTACGACCCCACCCCGACGCCAATCCTTCGCCGGAGCCCGGTCGCCGTCGTTCTACTCTTCTCCGGTGAGATCCTATCGCCGTCGAGTCCTTACCTCCGCCCCTCCTCCATCCAATCCGTCCATCCCAATAGCTTCTCCTCCTCCTGCTGCAGCTATTAGGCCCGAGCTTGGCCACCCTCCTCGCCGGGAAGCCCCTCACCGACGAGCTCCTCTCTGCCGCCGCCTTGGTCGCCGTGGGAACCTCACCTCCGGTCACCCCCTCTTCCTCCCAAGCCCACCCATGGATACGCCGTGAGCTCCTGGTGCCCGTAGGCTAGCCCTTCTCCACCCCCAGTGCCGACCCTCGCCGGAATTTGGCCAGCAACAGCTCTGCCCCTTCTTCCCTGATGAGCCAAGGGCTTATTTGTGATGATTTCAAAAGTTCTAAGGGTCTAGCTACAAGATTCCAGAGCCCCCCCTCCCCCAATTCAAAAGCTGTGAACCTCAAAAATATGTAGAAAATTGTAGAAAATTCAGAAAAATGGCAAACCAGTTTTGTTTGAATCCTTAAGTTATATTCGACTACTTTTATATAGTAAGTTTGAGTTGTATGTGTGTAGTTTCTGATGTAAATTAAATACTAGGAAATGAGTGTTTTATTTATATCTCATGTTATATGCATGTGTTGTGGCTGAATTTTGGAACCTAGGTTGTATGTTCCATGTTTAGCTTTGTGTAAAAATTTCGAGTTCTTTACTACTCAATTACTTAGAAATCTGAGTACCTTTGTTATATGTTGATGAAATGCTTAGATTTTAATTAAGGATGTTTCTGTGAATATTTGTATTTGAAATTTATACCATAACTTCCTTTTTGCATCTGTAATCCATAGTAAAAGTATTAGGATTAATAGTAGGCTATACACAAAGTTATGGACTTTTGCTTGTTTTCAAAGATAATTCATTCATGCTAGTTGTTATTCATGAAAATTTATGAGAATATTTTGAGGTGTTACTCTTGAGTAGTGTAGCATGTCCACAAGTTCTCAACCCATAATCAGGTGTAGAACAACTAAAATAAATAGAACTTGATAAGTAGATCCATATTAAATAATAGTAGTTAATAATCCGTCCTATTTTGGTTTGGTAAGAATAACATCACTCTATGCGTGCTAAGATAACTAATGCTACTCGCCATCTACTAGGCTTCAGAACGAGCAACATATGAACAAACGAGCAAGGGTAATGCTACCCCGACCACGCAGAGCATGATCGGGGCCGCATGGCACTTACCCGATGAAAACTCGAAAACAGGATAGGCGATGCGCCGAGAGTTATTGATAGATGATTCTGTCCTTCTTATTTATTCATGGTACATATTTATAGTCCGTAGACTTGTCCTCTTTAACTAACCCTAACCAAACACGACACGAATCTTAACTGCCTATATCTAAATTACACGGCCTTTCTGGCCCCTATCTCCTGCACAGGGTCCGATTCACAAGTTTATCATGACTGCCTTCCAAGATCATCTTGCTCCATGGCCCACTTCTGGCCCGGTCAGATTATGGCGATAACACATGCCCCCTGGTTTCAGCAATGGTAATTCCGAAATCACCTATTTTTAAAATCGCCTCGACCCTTCGGCTTCCGATCCATACAGCCACGCCCTTTCGTCTTCCAATGGATGTGACTACTCTATATCAGTCTCCTAGGGAACCGTCACGGTGCCGATTCACTTCACCTCTCTGTTTACCTTTATAAACTTACCCCCGGCATCTTCCCCAATTATCTTTCTCTCACAGCCATTAGCTATTACGCTTCCTTCTTCTCTCTTGTTATGGCCTCTTCTTCTTCTGCCTCCTCCGTCATCTCTTTTGAATCCGAAACCTCCAGAGAGCCAACTCCAGAATATGATCCGATAGCTGCTTACGAAGTCCATGCTCCCCCACACTGGGATGCAGAAGAATGGGATTTCCATTTCCAGTTGGAGGATGATGAATCTCTGACCGATGGCGAGGATCTTGCACTCCTCTTCGGAGCCGAGCTGGAGGAAGATGAAGATGATGCATCTTGGGGGGAAGACTTCTCCTCCTCAGAAGAAAAAGTCGATTCCTTTTCCTCCGATGAAGACCTGATGGCAGGTAACTTCCTCTTTGGCAAGTCATCAGACGAAGCTTCCGACGACACCGAAGAAGCCGAAGACGATGACAGCTTCACCAACACCAGCAGCGAGAATGATGGCAGCAGTGACAACAGTAGCGATGATAGTGGTGCTAGTGTTGCTCCGCCGACCAAGCGCCGCAAGACTACTGGCGTGTACTGGTGGTAGGCTGTAGCACCACCATTAGTTTGTTTCAAAGAGCAGTTAGCTCTTCTTTTGTACTTACTGGCTTGCTGTGAATGGAATCCTCTTTGTATCAATAATTTTCTTGCGCATAACATTCTACTCAAGAGCCGATGGCAACACATCGGCCTTAGAATATACCAATCCGGATCCGAAATAACCTTCCAATTTGCTTTACCCTCTGCCAGACCTCAAATCCAAAGCAGATCTTCGGTGATTCTGGAATCCAGGCTGACTGCGCACCTCTTTTGCTCATAAACCCTAGCCGCAAGATCCTCCTCTGCTCCTTGAAATGCACACTCGATCCTGCGCCGCCAACCCTAGATCTACTCTCCAAGATCTCGATTCAAGACTCCCGATGGCAGAATCTTCGAACACCGCCGCCGCCGTCTTCGGTCTGAAGGTAAACTTCGACCCCCATTAATTTAATGCAGCAACCGTGAAATTTACTGCGTGGTTAAATGACTCTTTCCTTGGCAACCTTGTTTTCTTGGGGTTTTTTCAGGCTTCCGATATATTCTTACCACACCCTTCTTCCCCTAATTCTTACTGCCTCGGGCCTTGTTCCTTCGAGAAGCCCATAGATCTAATTTCATCCGAAGCCAATCGGATCCCTTTCGTGAGTCAGGACATAGACCTAGAGTCTTGGTCAGATAGCCTCCGCGCTTGGCCAAATCCTCCTGAAGGTTGGGTAGTTTGGTATAACAGAATGGCGGATGCCTATCAGCCCCTATGGGAATCCATCGGGATAGCCGATGCCCTGTCTCTGTCCCTTTCTCCTCTTGAAAAAGATGAGAACCTTCTGAAGACTATCGGCTACTTCTGGTCCGATGCCTTGAATTGTTTTCTTTTTGGGCATGGTCCGATGACACCAACGCTGCTGGATGTCATGATGATCACTGGCTTAGACATATCATCAGCTTGTCCCTCCGCTTACAGACTCTCTGTAGTTCCCTTCAAACTGTCTTCCAAGGCAGAATGTACCAACTAGAGTACATACTTGAGCCAACACCAGAAGAGCAAGGGTCCTGTATCGGAGAAGGAACACACGGCCTTCCTAAACTTGTGGCTTGAACATTTCCTCTTCTGTGGCCCGTCCCTTGCTCCCACTAAAAATTACCTCTCTCTGGCTTACGAGCTGGCCAAGGGTCACCCTGTAGGTCTTGGTAAATTATTCCTTGGGGAACTTTACAGATATCTTCACCTGATGACTTCGAGCCTTCTTTCGCAGAAAAAACTCAGAACTGGTGGTTCGTGGTGGTTCATCCAGTTATGGGCTCATCTTTACTTCTAGAGCTTCATCCCCAATTTCCCTTCTCTAGTCGGCAATTCTTTTCCTGACCTGAGTGGGAGACAGATTAGATGCACTAGCTTCGGGCAGGCTCTGTACAGTCTTCCTGGTGGGAAATTGAACCCTCCAGACGCCTTACATTGGTTCAGGATCTTTTACCAAGGCCTAGACAGCCCAACCTTTCTCCTGTACATTGATTCTGAACTTTTTGAGAACCCAGCCATGTTCCGGCTAGCTGATTTTGACTATGACGCTGACACCAGGCGTCTGTACTCCATTATGGTTTGGCCCTGTCTTCTTCCGGTTGGCATGAGCACTTCCAATCGGATTATGAAGCCAGGGTATGAGTTTTACCAGCCGGCCGTAGCAGCCCGGCAGCTTGGTCTTGGACAAGTACCTCCTCATTTCCTTCTTCATCTCTTGACATCAAATAGAGTGGATCTCCCTGATGCTGTAACCACCCAGAGGTGCTACAGTCTATTTTCAGACCTTCCCCTGTCTGTTCCTGCCAATCTCGCCTTCACTTCTTCGGCTATCGATTTTGAGGGGTGGTGGTCGATGTGGAAAACTCACGTTTTCCGAAGAGCTCTGGGTCCGATGCTGCAGCAAATCCACCCCGAATATGAAATTCCCGCTGGAGAGGTACTGCCTCTTGACTAACATTTCTTTTTTTACTTTTATTGGACTCTTTCTAATTTTGTCCCTTATTTCTGCAGCAAGAAGATGGCCCAGAGCCGGTGAACGATGATGGGACACCCTTCTACTTCTTGCCAGTTGCCCCTGTGGTTCTCTTCGGCAAGAATGCACCTCCTCCTTCAAAGAGTATAATGCAAATTCAGCCGAGCACTGCCAAGCTAACCCCCAAGCGGAAGCGATCCTCTGAAGCTGTTGCCCCCCGAGCTCGTGCTAAGACGAGGAAGGTCCTCGTCAAGAAGGTTTGGAAGGAAGCTGCACCATCTCCCCCTAACCCAGAAGTCCCGGTTGCCAACCAGGTTCGGATCGCCTTCCTCTTCTTATATGACCAGCCTTTTGTTCATGGCCATTCTTCTTTAATCTCTCTCCTTCCCCCTGCAGCCTGTCGTTGTGGATGTCTCCAGTGGGGAAGAACCCCCGCGCCAGCAGGGCTTGGCTTTGGAGGCACCGGAGGATGTGGACGTGCCCATCAGAGCTTTGATCACCCTTCATGATCCCGATGTGGCAGTCCTGAAGGGTCTTTCTGCATCGGCTGACGTCCCGGCTGCTTCGCCAGGTACGCAGGAGCCGGTCGTGACGGCGTCCCTTGTTAGCCCCTCTCTGGTAGGACCATCCACCGCCTCAGCCACTGCCGACCTCCCTGCGCGAGAGACACATCCAACAGAGCTGACCGCTATCTCATCGGCTATTGCTTCTTCTTCTGGGGGCGTGACTCCTCTGGCCTCTACCGTCGTCGTTCAACCTTCGGAGGGGACGCGCCCTCAGGAGCCGATCGTTCATTCATCGGCTATCACCACATCTCTTTCAGGACAGGTATGCCTTATTCTTTTTAATTACTTCGGTCTTTTCCCTCTGTGCCTTGCTCACCCTCTTCTCCACCAGAATCTGGATCTTTCAGAGCTCCTCGCGTTCGATCCTGCCTCAATCGGGTCGGCCATACTGGAAGCCGATGCCCCTCCCCTGAGCTTGGCCAGCACTGCCAATCAACTTCTTCGTATGAAGGATCTTCTATCGGGTCCGATCGACGCCCTGATCTAGGATTCTAGTACGGTGAAGTAGATCCTTGATGAGGTCAACTCCCAGCTCCCTGTGAGCCTTCAAGTCAAGCTTTTGCCGGCCGGGCACCTCCCCTCTTTCCGAGCAAAAGTGGCAGAGGCTCACCATCAGATTGGGACTCGGCGTTCCCAATCACTCCTAAGGACTATCATCGCCGAGATGTGCCAATCAGTCAACAAGAAGAAAGCCGCACTCGACGCCAAGGTTGACACATCTGCCTCTGCCCAGCGGCTTCATCTCCTGGAGAGAGAACTAGAAGACCTTGAGGCTAAAGTCTGGGCCATCAAATAGCGCATTCAAGAGGAGAAGGATCTTATCGCGGGTTCCAAATAGGAGGCAGCAGTCTTGACGGCTGAGCTAAAGGCAGACCTGGCCGAGCTGAGTAGCCTGAGCAAGCAAGTGGTGCCAGGGGCGGACGAAGAAGATGAAGCGGTGATTGCTGAAGTTGACCGCATCCGCCTTGACGCCATTGCTGCCATCAATGATTTCCTCCAGAAGACCCGCTCAAGATGAACTCTGTATTTTCATGTCGTGACCCTGAAGTTGATGGTTGTACATCGGCTATTTGATGACCTGTGGTGATTAACTGCTACAAAAAACTTCTAGAGTCGATGGTTTTACATCGGCTGTTCTGATGTCTTTTGTTAACGTATGGGCCGATCATACTCATCAGCCTCCTTTTTCATTTCTTGTTTTGCGAAAACGCCATCGACTTGGCCCGTGTTACCTTTCTTAGTTTGCTAGCCATATCGGCTTATTGCCTGATGGGTGCCATCGGCTTCACTGTTCGTCAGCCCACATACTTGGGAAGTATTTCTTAAGATGTTGGCCGTTGACTGCTACTGGAAACTTGACGCCATCCAATTCTTCAAGCATGTACGCATTTCCAGGTAGGACCTGGTCAACCCTGTACGGCCCGTGCCAGTTTGGGGACCACTTGCCATATGCCGCGTCCTTAGTTCCTAATGGTAATACTGCTTCCCAGACCAAGTCTCCTACTTGAAATTCCTTCGATTTGACCTTTTTATTGTATGCACGAGCTACCTTAGCCTTATTCTCCTTAATCTTCTCTAGCGACCATAGCCTGAGTTCCGTGAGGTCCTCCACATTGTCACTCATCAGAGTAGCATATTCCTCAGCAGATAAGTCATTCTGGAATTCTACGCGCCTTGACCCGGCCGTAACTTCCCATGGTAACACGGCTTCCTGCCCGTAGACCAAGTGATAAAGGGAAGTTTTTGTCGCCCCATGACAGGATATACGGTATGCCCACAGTGCTTCTGACAAGACCTCGTGCCAGCGTCTGGGGTATTCATCAATCTTCCTCTTGATCAACTTGATAAGGCTCTGATTGGACGCTTTGACCTGTCCATTTGCCTGAGCATAATATGGAGATGATCTAATCAGCTTGATACCCATATCAGCGGCAAACTTCTTGAATTCTTCTGAAATAAAAACCGAACCACCATCTGTTGTAATGGTCTGTGGGATCCCAAATCTGTGGATGACGTGTTCCTTGACGAACTGAATAACATCCTTAGATGCCACCGATTTCATTGGGACCGCTTCCACCCATTTGGTGAAATAATCTGTGATAGCTAAAATGAACTGATGACCCTTGCTAGATGGAGGATTGATTTTGCCGATCATATCCATACCCCAGCCTCTGAACGGCCATGGTTCAATGATGGGGTTCATCACGGACGCTGGCACCATCTGGATCTTTCCGAACCTCTGACATGCTTGACACCCTTTATAATACTTAAAACAATCTTCAAGCATGGTGGGTCAGTAGTACCCTGATCGCCTAATTAGCCATTTCATCTTGTGAGCAGATTGATGAGTCCCACACGTTCCTTCATGAACTTCATGCAGGAGCCGATTGGATTCGACCGGCCCCAAACACTTAAGCAATAACCCTTCCAAGGTCCTGTAAAACATATCATCCCCTATCAGGACATACCTCATGGCTTTGTACCGTATCCTCTTGGGTGCCCCCCGAGCCGAATCCTTCAAGTAATTGAAGATATCGGCTCTCCAATCTCCCTGGTCCAGTAAGTACACCTGATAATTTGACCCATCGGTTTTGTACCCTGAAGCCAGTTGCGCTAGATCATTGGCCTCTGCATTCCGAGCCCTAGGTATCCAATAAAAATTTATATACTTGAATTGGGCCATTAGCTCCTAGCATTGAACCCACAACGGGAATAGCAGCTCACTTTCGCACCTGTATTCTTCCGTAAGTTGGGAGATTACCAATTTTGAATCCCCGAAGACTTCCACTGCTTCAGCTCCGGCCTCCAGAAGCAATTCCATGCCTTTATGCACCACCTCATATTCGGCAAGGTTGTTGGTATAGGTAGCAGGTAATCTGATCGAGAAAGAATACGTTGCCCCCCGAGGCGACACCAGTAAGATGCTGATGCCACATCCGTCTCCACAAACTGATTCGTCGAAGTACATAGCCCAGGCTCGTACAGAAAGTGCTGCTATATTGGTATTAACCCTCTCAGCAATGAGATCCGCTAACGCCTGCCCTTTAACTGCTTTTGCGGGTTGATATCGGATATCGAACTCTAATAATGCAAACATCCATTTTCCCAATCAGCCTTTCAATACAGGAGCCGATAGCATGTGTTTTATGACATCCGATTTGCAAATGATGATTACCGCAGCCGATAGCAGGATATGGCGAAGCTTGGTGCACGTAAAAAATAAACAAAGACAAAGTTTCTCCATATCGGGGTACCTTGTCTCTGCGTCCAACATTCTCCTGCTGAGATAAAATACCACCCTCTCCTTGCCATCATATAATTGTACTACCACTGAAGCAATGGAGGTGTCGCCAACTGACAAATATATGTAAAATGGCCTATCCTGTTGTGGTGGCACCAACACAGGCGGTCTCGACAAATATTCTTTAATTTCTTCGAATGCCCGCTGCTGTTCTGCCCCCCAGTGGAACTCGTCATTGGTTTCGGTTTTCACTAACTCCATAAAGGGTTCAATTCGCCCAGATAGATTAGAAATAAACCTCCTGATGAAGTTAATCTTGCCAATAAGTTGCTGGAGCTCCTTCTTGGTGGTGGGTGGCACCATAGTGCGTACGGCTTCCTGACTTTTTAGGCCAATCTCTATTCCTCTTTCATGAACCAGAAAGCCCAAGAACTGCCCGGCTAACACACCAAAAGCGCACTTCTTTGGATTCATCCTGAGCCCGAACTTTCTAGTTCGTTCCAGAACCTGCCGTAGATCATCTAGATGTCCCTCGACCGATGTTGACTTTACCACAACATCGTCGATGTAAATCTCCACCAGATTGCCGATCAAATCATGGAAAATGTGGTTCATGGCACGCTGATACGTAGCACCAGCATTTTTCAAGCCGAAGGTCATAACCACATACTCGAACAGGCCCACCGCTCCGGGCACTCTGAACGCAGTTTTGTGTATATCTTTAGGGGCCATGAAAATCTTATTGTAACCTGCATTACCATCCATGAAACTTAAAATCTTGTGGCCGGCAGCAGCATTGATCAATGTCTCTGCAATAGGCATTGGGTATTCGTCCTTCGGAGTGGCTCTATTGAGATCCCTGAAATCCACGCACACCCGCCATTGGCCATCCTTCTTCTGTACGGGCACAACGCTGGAGATCCATTCAGCGTATCTGCAAGTCCTGATAGATCCAGCTTCTAATATCTTTTCTACTTCTTTCTTTACTTCAACAAGGACTTCGGCTTTCATCTGCCGTGCCCACTGTTGGAATGGTCGAAATCCGCTCTTAAGAGGGAGTCGATGCTCAACTGTACTCCTATCCAGCCCAGGCATCTCTGTGTAATCCCAGGCGAAGCAATCGGCATATCCCTTTAGCAAAGTTATCATCGGCTGTCGTAGAGATGGGTGCAACTTCCTACTTATAAACGTTGGTCATGGCTTATCCCCAGGACCAATATCTATCTCCTCAAGTTCGTCAGCCGATGTGAAACCATATCCTAGCTTCCCCTCCTCCTTGCTGCAGATGGAAAAGGAAGATAGTAAAAAGAATTCCGGCCGATCGTTAAGATCGGCCGTTCCACGCATCCCATTATTTTCCAAGTTTTTACAAAAAGAATAAGGCCGGCTGCCAGCGCTGGCCATCCCATAACAACTATGTAAAACACTTGACCTCACAAATTCAATTTTTTGGGGCCGATTGCAGGAATCGGCCTCTATAGCTTCGCTGCAACATCTCGCTCCTTGCGGCTCCTTTATTCTGTAAGGCCGGTGGATAAGACCAGCCTTACTCCATTTTTTGTAGCCTCGATGCGGTCACACCCTTCTAGGCTCATCCCTGAAATCGGCTCTTGATCTTCTGCATCCCAGATGCTCATGGCAGCATGCGAAATTTCGATCGAGTCGTCTGCCTGGACCACTTCCACCTCATCTCCATCCCACTGGATCAAACATTGATGCATTGTGGAGGGGATGCAACAGTTGGTGTGAATCCAGTCCCTGCCAAGTAAAACATTGTAGGTACTTTTGCTGTTGATGATGAAGAACGAAGTCAGGACAGTCTTGTTTCCAATGGTGAGATCCACACTGAGGACGCCCTAAGCTTCTGAAGTCTGCCCATTAAAGTCACTTAGCATGATCTCCGGTGGACCGCCCCAAATGGCGCAGAACTGAGTACGGCATGATGTTAACTGCCGCTCCCGTATCCACCAACATTTTATTAACGGACTGACCATTAATATACCCTTTAAGATACAAGGCCTTCAGGTGCTTGTAGTTCTTGGCTTGTGGTTTTTCGAATATCACCGGCCGTGGTCCCAAATCAAGCTGGGCTACCGATGGCTCCTCCTGGGTCCGAGCATGGAACTATGCAGGAAGTACAAAAACCATGTGTGCATCAGCCGATACCTTCTTATCGGCTTTTGTTGACTTGGGCCGCCATTCCTTCCTGGGTGGGCGCGACTCTTTTTCCTGCACATAATGGACTTGTTCTGCCAGATCTGGTCACGCTTTCCTTAAAGTCTCGATGTACCTGGCCTCGGCCTCCTCCAAGCTACGCAGCCGCTGAACCCTGCGCTTCTGGGAACGATTAAGTCCATTGGGGCACCAATGTGAACGATGATTCCTATCTTCTTCTTCATCTTCCTTTCGTGGTGACCGAACCCGCTCTTGCCGGGTTGGAGCAGGTCCTAGCCGCCGAAAAACTGAATCCCTTACTTCTGACTTCATTGGTCCACACTCTGGGCAATCCCTGACAGTAGGCAGTCAGCTCATACCTGAATCCCAACAGTACCTGAAGAACGGGCAGTGCCAATGATCACGGGCATCTTCGTGCTTCTTCAAGCGTTTTCCGGTGCGACGCTCATATTCTTCTTCCTCAGATTCTCGCTGGAGGCGCTGCTAGTATTGGTATTCATATTTTCTGAGAAGATCAGAGGAAGTTGGCCGTTGATTCCTTACATACCTTACTTGTCTTTCTGTGACGTACTCTTTCTTCTCTTTTTGGGGCCGGTCGCTGGGATCAGCCTCTCTATTCTTGCCCTGGTGGCGTGATGCCACCCCTGCCATGTTGATGCCAAGCACGAAGTCCAATTGTCGCCTTGCAGACCGGTCGTAATTTTCCACCATGTTGACACCAGGGAACGGCTGAGTGTCGACTTTCATGGCGGTCTTGCCTAGGATCAATCGGACCTGCTCAATAGCCGATTGGATTTGCCGACGGAGCTCCTTGCAATCACTGGTGTTGTGGGTAAAAGAATCATGCCATTTACAATATGATCTTCCTTTTAACTCCTGCGCCGTGGGAGGTTTGTATCCTTCTGGAAACTTCAACTACTTTTCTTTTAATAACAAGTCAAAAATTTGTTCGACTTTACTCACATCAAAATCAAACCCCTTCGCCGGCCCAATTTGCTTTACCCACTTGCATGGTAAGGGATTTGCACCATGAGCCCATTCTGCAACCGATACTTCCATTTCTTCCCCGGAGTCATCGACTTCTTCTGTATCAGCTAGCGCTACTTGGTGCTTAAATTTTTCTTGGTATAGCTCAGGGTGACGTTGCTCATGCATCATCAACTTCTGGACTAGGTGCGCCAAAGAAGTGAATTCCAATTGAAAAGCTAGATCTCTAATCGGCTTCAATAATCCTAATGATGCCAATTCAACAGCTTCCTTTTCTAAGATCCGTGTTGAATAACACCTGTTCTTCATCTCCCTGAAGCGTCGAACGAACTCTGCCATGGTCTCTCCACGCTTCTGCCGTACCTGCGCGAGATCGGCAATTCCCGCCTCCGCAGCCTCTGAATGATACTGAATATGGAATTGTTCTTCACGCTGCTTCCAGGTGCGGATGGAGTCGGGACCCAATGACGTATACCATCCAAAGGCCGGTCCTGTGAGCGATTGCGAGAAGAACCTTACTTGCAACGGATCTGATACAGAGAACATTCCCAACTGTGCCAAATATCGGCTCACATGCTCGATAGAACTAGAACCTTCTGCCCCACTAAACTTGGTAAACTCAGGGAGCCGATACTTAGGCGGCAATGGGATTAGATCATAGTCACTTGGATATGGCTTAGTATAGCCGATCGCTCTCCTCTTTGGTAATATGCCAAACTGATCTCTCAGAATGGTGCTGATTTGCTCCGCTGTTTGTAACCCAGGGGCCGAGTGCATACTGTCATGACTCGGCCCGGTAGCATAAGTTGCTAGCCACGCTTGCTTGTCTGCGTCGGCTTCAGAAACCCCTCCGACTACTTTTTGTGCAGAACGTACCGGGTTATTGCTGTCCGGTATGTATGCACACATGTAGCCATGTGGGATTTCCTTGGGTGGCTCGCTGAAAAACTGGTGATCCATGGGATCACCTCCCACTTTATAAACCACATAAGCTGGAGCACCATGTGATTCTGCAGCTGCGAGCGCATAAGGCAATGGAGGTCTAGTCTGGAACGGCAATTCTCCCTTATGACTTCCCAAAGTAGGCCCAGTTGGAGAATGTTGATGCTTCATAATTTTTTGGACCACTCGCAAAGCTACACGCTCGAAAGCGTTGACCAAACTTTCAGAATGCTGGTGCAACGAATGAGCCACCGCATAATTTACCTCCTGCCGTAGAGCTCTGGTACGATCTTCAGAAGGGGTAGATAGATCTACTCCGTCAAGAGCACCTTCAGGTGAAAACCCTTTCCACCTGACACCATGGTTACGAGTCCTTTCAAAAGAGCCGATGAGGTCGGCTTCAAATTGAGCCTTGATTTTGTCATATCTTTGCTTGTGCTCGGCAGAGAGCTCCTCATAAGTGATTGGGTCATCCCTTGCCATTCTGCCGTCAGCGATTGATGAAGTCAACGGTGATGATGAAGTCGATGAAGATGGTGTCGATGATGATGACGAAGTCGATGAAGATGGTCCCACTGGGCGTGCCAGAATATGTTGTCGGCCAAAACCCACCAGCGGGCAGTGACAGGCAACACGAGGAGCCGGGAGGCTTCCAGGACGGCTGGTGGGCCCCGGTCCCTCGGTCAACAGCCTAGTGATCTGGCGCGCACCCTGGCTTGAAGTTGCTAGGCGTGCCACCTGATCCTGTACCTGATCAGGAAGGTGTGACGTGTCAAACTTCTGCGTGCACAGACATGTGTAAAGATTAGTCCGAGCCGTGGTCTGCTCATTACCTCCTCCCCGGTATCGGCTATAGAGAGCCGATTGCATCAATACCGGATCGGATCTTTGCAACAGGCAACATACAACATATATATATATATTTAAATAAGCCTTGCTTCATAAATATCAATCTAATCCAACCCACGATAACTAAGCCCTCACTGCACGATCGGAACATCCTACACGTGATTGAGCCTAATAGATACACGAAAGCATCGGAACAAACAATCTAAATAGAGATTAAAGAAACAACCGAAAAGCCGATTCCTAGAGCAACCTCTGTTCAAGCTACAAGCCGATACTAACGCGTACTGTCGGAACATTCAACTCGTTTGCAAGGCCTAGTCATGCATATATCGAACCAAGCCTCTAAATAAATAGAAACTAGCCATAATAGATCGGATCTACTGACAAAGACGAAACAAGATACAACCATCACATCCGTGATCAAACACGATGATTAAGCACACGAGAGCAACGAACAAAGTATGATCAAGATGCAAAAAGAATAACATCACTCTATGTGTGCTAAGATAACTAATGCTACTCGCCATCTACTAGGCTTCAGAACGAGCAACATATGAACAAACGAGCAAGGGTAATGCTACCCGGACCACGCAGAGCATGATCGGGGCCGCATGGCACTTACCCGATGAAAACCCTAAAACAGGGTAGGCGATGCGCCGAGAGTTGTTGATAGATGATTCTATCCTTCTTATTTATTCATGGTACATATTTATAGTCCGTAGACTTGTACTCTTTAACTAACCCTAACCAAACATGACACGAATCTTAACTGCCTATATCTAAATTACACGGCCTTTCTGGCCCCAATCTCCTGCACAGGGTCCGATTCGCAAGTTTATCGTGACTGCCTTCCAAGCCCATCTTGCTCCATGGCCCACTTCTGGCCCGGTCAGATTATGGCAATAACAGATGGCAAGTTTGATCCTAAAGGATATGTTGAATGGGAACTAGCAGTACATTTAGAATTTTGCAAACATGATTTGTCAGAAGAGCAAAAAATTCTAGTTGCTGCTGGAGTTCTTATTGATTATGCTTTGGCTATTTGGAAACGCTTGTGTAGACATGATAAGGTACCTAAAACATGGAATGCGTTGAAAACTGTTTTTAGAGAGTACTTTGTTCCTGAATATTATGCTGATCATTTGCTTGCTAAGCTACAAAGTTTGAAATAAGGTAGTAACACCGTTGAAACATACTACCTAGATCTCCAGATTCTTATGTTGCAATGTGGTTTGATAGAATGTGAAGATGCTACTGAAAACAGATTTTTGTGAGGGCTGAACAAAGAAATCTATGATATTCATGTTCATGAAAGACATACTTCCTTGCCTCAATTGTTAAAATTAGCTTGCACAGCTGAAAATGAGATTTTGTTAGCCTTGCATACTTGCAATGAAGAAGTGCTTTCAGCAGAGGAGCTTCCTTTTGTTTCTATGTATGGTTCTAACAATGTGCAGGAAATTGGGCCCATCTCCAACTTGGGAGATAAGCTGCCATGTGCATCGATGGATAACTAAGAAGACAAGTTTCTTCTACCATCATTCCTTAAGGAGGCTCATATAGGTAACGTATGGAGTGCTTCAGATACTTGAGATGAGTGCCATCAAGATCAAATATAATTGTCTACTTATCATGCTACTAGAGAGCAACAAATAGTGGAAATCATTGCTGATTTGCCTTTGTTACATGGTGATTTGCTTTTTGATCCTTGTGATAAAGAGGAGTTGTGTGATCATACTTCACTCAAATCTACCACACAACTAGTACATGGACATGTGCAATCTGATTTGAATGATGAACATGTTGTTGTTCCTCATGTTCGTTGCGTTAATAATGAGAATAAAGAGCTGAAACTTATATCATCTTTGAATACATTGGGTTACACTGAGTTTGATATTCTTTGCAATCTAAATTGTTTACAGAAGAAATTATTTCAGAATTGCATTTCGCCATGTTTTGATCATTGTTCATTCTATGGAATTGGAAAAATATAACACTCGTGGAGAGTACATGGTGCGTCGGGTGTATATTTATTCAGATTTGAAACCTCATTTAAGAGTGTCTCAAAGCGATCAACAAATGACTTGCATTGAAACTAATTATACCATATTGAGTTTATTTGCTATTGATAACATGTTGCAGGTAAATTTTTAAAGAAGGGGAGAAAATCTTGCTGCCTTGTATTTTATTGGGAGTTTTAGGATTATATTTGAAAGAGTTTGAAAAGACTCCATTACTGAACAACACTCATAACGCCAAACCGAGGACAGTTTGCAGTCAAGAAGGGGAGAATGATGAGGACATCACTAGCATGGATATGACCTTATTACTTTCTCTTCCCACCGCGTGGCCCAGCTGGCCCAGCCTGCTCGCTTCCTTCCCCGGCCCAGCTAGCCCACCTGACGCCTCCTCCTCTCTTCCCTTCTTTCTCTTGCTGACAGATGGGGCCCGCCTGTCGGGGTCATCTCGTCCTCGAGCTCGAGCCAGGCTCGGACTCGCACCTGAGTCCGGCCGCGGCACGGCCTCCCCCGCCGTGCAACACCCCGGGCCCGCACGCCAAGGCCCCTGTGGCCGCCCTATCAAGCCGCCGCCTCGTGCCCTAGGATCTGCAAAGCCTGCAGTCGTCGCCTCTTGCTTCACCGCGTCGCCACCTTCGCCGCCGCACCTCGGTCACCGTCGTCGTCGCCGCCTTGCCACTCCTCTTTTGCTATAAGCCGCCACCGGAGCTCCACCTTGGGGTGATGAACCTTGCCGGCCTCTTTTCCCCTTCTTCCCCACTTTCCCGCACGGGCGATTGCTCGTCGTCGCCACCATGCCGCGCCCCACCGCCTTGCGTCCCTCTCCGGTCCCCGTCTCGCCATCCTAAGCCCCTAAACATGTTCCACTCCTCGCTCTCTTTCTCCCAAGCCAAAGCCGAGATGAAACCGTGGCCGGAGTCGCGTTTATGCGATTTTCCGACGAGCCGCCGCCGCAAACCCTCGCCGCCGGCGCCAGCGCCGCCGCCCGTGCCGCCTCAACTCCGCGCAGCCGTCCAATCCAGATCCAACGGTCTAGATTAGATCTAGACCGCAGTCAAATGACCCGATACCGGTCAACCCTAGGTTATTTTGCACTTTAGCCCGTGAGTTCTATCGAAATCAACCCACAGTCTACAGCGGTTCAAAAATATTCACGAGTAGATCCTTTTTCTTCTATTTAAGCCCCTATCTTTTTCTAAAATAGAGCCCGCCGTCCTTAGCCCCTCTGTTTTTCAATCTAAACCCTAGATCTAAGGTTTAATTACATTCTAGCCCTCAGTTTCTTTGTCCAGAGTCCTTCTAGTTTCAAATCTTCTACAAATAAGCCCCTGAAATCATGTTTTAGCCATGACTTCTCCGTGTTAACTCCGTTTTCATCGATTCTTGCGCTCACGTGACCCTTGCGACGTATAAAGTAGTTTTATCATGTTGTTTTTATCTGTTTCTTATTGATTGTACTTGTTTATTTGTATGTACTTGTGTGTTATGATAGACGGTGCGAAGTTCGAGGGTCCGCAAGAGTAAGGCTTTGAAGACGTCCCTGAGCAGCAGCAGTGCTTTGACGAAGGCAAGTGGTCCTTGGTCATACTCCGGTCCCAATAACTTTCTAAATACACACATTTACTTTTTATGCATGCATGTGTCTATAATATGATGGATCCCAACTAAGGATGAGCCTAGTTTCTTTTGAACTTCCTTGATTAAACCTGGGTTGTTATATTTATGTTGTAGCTATGCTAGTTGCTTTTACTTAGACTTTGGTTGGATAACCTGAAATCATGCTACACTAGTTTTGCTCATGTTCTGGAATATCTTTATGGTGATAATTAAGATCATTGCATTAATTGGAAGATGGTGAACCACCCAGGAAAACAGTGCAATCACAATACTACATGGCTCTGGTCTTGGCTAATTAATTAGAAACTTTAGCTTATGATAATCTTACCGAAAGGGAAAGAGGGGTTGCATCATCGGGGTATAGCTCGGTCCTCTTGAGGCTTTATGATATGTGGTCCTTGGCTAAGGCACTTCGTCATTAGGGAGGGTTATGACTGCTTCGCCTTGAAACCTTAGCGGATTGTCATAAGTTAGGTAATCTTTGTAAAGACCTCGTAGTGAATCCCTGCCACTCACCTCGGAAGTGTTTAAGAGCCTTGCAAACCCGGGCATCAAGGAAAACACGAGTTGTGGCTAAAGTGTACAACCTCTGCAGAGTGAAAACTGATATATCAGCCGTGCTCACGATTAAGAGCGGCTTGGACCCTCACATGATAATTGAACTTAAAGATGATCTAAATTGAGGTTCTTTTATTATTGTTGTTATCTTATATCTTTTATTTATTTAAGGGTTATTACTTACTTACATTTACTTACATTTATTTAAGGGTATGTCTCCCAGTCATTTGCCTGTGAAGTTGAAGTCCGCTGCTAGTTATAAACGTTTATTTATTCGCTTAAGATTAAGACTTTTGGTCATCTAATAAAGTTCTATAATACTCTCTTTCGTTATGACATTGTTTCGAGTATACACTCGTATTGTCTGTCATATGTGTGGAACTTGATCCTGGCGCACATATGAGATGCATTCGGTTTCCTTTCTAAAACTGGGTGTGACAGCTGACACAGTGCATGGCGGCCCTCAGCCGATTCATCAGTCCATTCGTTGACAAAGGCTTGCCCTTTTTCAAGCTTCTACGAAAGGCTGACAAGTTCATGTGGAATGATGATGCCTCCAAAGCATTCTCAACCTGAAGGACTTCCTATCCACGCCACCGGTGTTGACGGCCCTGGACCCGAGCAAAGTCTTACTCCTCTACGTCACGGCTACCACTCATGTGGTTAGCACTTTCTTGGTCATTGAACGAGATGAACTAGGGCACGCCTACAAGATGCAATGACTTGTTTACATCATCAATGAAGTACTCAGTGACTCAAAGGTGTGATACCCACAAGTCTAGAAGCTCCTATTCGTGATCCTAATCACATCCAGGAGACTCTAGCACTAGTTCCAAGCGCACAATGTCAAGATCGTCTCCTCCTTTCCACACGACGACATCCTTCACAACCGAGACACCAATGGCCGAGTCATCAAATGGTCAGTCGAGCTTGGCGCGCACTCCATCAAGTTCATCTCCCGATCTACGATTAAGTCTCAGGCCCTGGCCGATTTCGTGGCCGAGTGGACCAAAATCCAAGACCCACCGCCCGAGCAATGACTCGAGCACTGAAGATGTCCTTTTCATATCATCGAAAGGCGAACAGCTAAAGTACGTCCTCCAACTACTCTTCAAGGCCACAAACAATTCTGCCGAGTACGAGGCTCTCATCCACGATCTCTGGATCGCTGCCTCACTCGGCATCAAGCGGCTTCTAGCCTACGGTGACTCCAAGGTTGTCATCCAGCAGGTCAACAAAGAATAGGACTGCTCCCATGTGAAGATGGATGCATACTGTAAGGAGATAAGAAAGCTCGAAGCCAAATTTTATGGCCTAGAGTTCCACCACATCCTTAGGAACCATGACATTGTAGCAGATGTCCTCTCCAAACTTGGATCCAAACAAGCTCTTGTCTAGGTAGGAGTGTTTGTCTAGGGGCTCAACAGCCCCACGGTGAAGCTCGAGGAGGACCCTCCCACCAAGCCACACTTGGTACCAGCTGAGGGACAATAAGTACTCATCATCGAGTACAACTTGCGAACACCCATCATCGATTTTGTCATCCATAACAAGTCCCACCCCGAGAAGAAAGAACACGAAAAGCTCTCCAGATGAGCGGCCAGCTACGTCATTATCGGCAACAACTTGTTCAAGCACTCGGCTTCCTCAGGAACCATATGCAAATGCATCTCCTAGGGTGACGGAGTAGCTCTACACAGCGAGATCCACTCGGGCATCTGCGGAACCATGCTTGAGTTTTCACCCTAGTGAGAAAAGCCTTTAGGTCCGGCTTCTACTAGCCCACAGCACTCGCCGACGCCCACGACATCGTCAAAAAATGCACGGGATGCCAGTTCTTTGCCAAGCAGCAACACATCCCAGCATAGGTCTTGAGAACAATACCGCCCTCATGGCCCTTCGCTTGCTGGGGACTCGACTTGGTTGGACCCCTCAAGACCACCATAGGTGGCCTCACCCACATCTACATCGCAATCAACAAGTTCACCAAGTGGATCGAGGTCAAGCCGATCACCGGTACCGCCACCACCAAGGCAGCCGAGTTCATCCAGGAGATCTCCCATAGATTCGGCATTTCCAATAGGATCATCACCAATTTGGGCACATCATTTACCGGAGGAGAGTTCTGGGATCACTGCCAGGACAACTACATCGACATCTACTACGCTTCAGTGGCCCAACCCTAATGCAATGGCCAGGTTGAACACGCTAACAGTATGATCCTCCAGGGGCTCAAGGCGTGAATCTTTGACTCGATTGAGAAGTATGGCTCCAAATGGCTCCAAGAGCTGCTGCAAGTCGTTTGGGGCCTACGCACCTAGAAAAGTCGAGCCACAGGTCCTGGTCTACGGTTCTAAGGCCGTCCTTCCGAGTGACATCGCTTCGATGTCCCGCCAATCCAGAACTATGAAGAAGGTGAGGCCGAAATGACTCGGCGCCAAGACATCGAATCAGTCGAAGAACGCCGCATTGCTGCGACCCTACAACACACCCGGTATGAACAACAGCTCCGGCGCTACCACGATCGAAACGTACACGGGCGAGACTTCAACATGGGTGACATGGTCTTGCGCCATGTCCAGTCCACCACCGGCTCCCACAAGCTATCTTCCCCATGGGAAGGAACATTCATTGTCAGCAGCATGGTGGTCCCAGGGACCTATCGGGTCTAGTAGAAAGATGGCACAGATATGGGAAACCCATGGAACATGTAGCACCTTCGACGCTTCTATCCGTAGAAGACTTACCAGCTATGTACCCAACCCCTTTCAAATGAATAAATATGCATGTCCTTGTTCTCACTTACCCTTGGTCTCACCAAACAAATACATATAATCTTTAGACTTCCCCGCCGAGTCGTTCCGTACGCTCAGGGGCCATGCCTCGATCATGCCGACTCGCCAAATCATCTCTCACTATTTCGTCTAACCCTGACCGACTAGTATGATCACAACCTTGTGCATCTTGGATCCACTCCACATCACTCCCACCCATCACGTGCACGATGACCCACTCTCAACACAATGGGACGGAGCACCTCGCGGAGTAGTCCGGTGCGACGCCCTCCCCCACTAGATCCAGGTCCGCCTCCGGGAGATGGGACTTCACAAGCGCCATCGAGAATTGCACCGCATCCATAGCGACCTGCTTGACGAAGGACTTGAGGCAGCCCCTAGCAGCATCCATGTGGGCCGACATCTCCTCAGCAAGAGCAACCTCCTCCAGCTCGAACACCACCAGAATGGAGTCCATCTTGCTGATCACCTAGTCTAGGGCCGACCTCAACTCGGCCAGGCGCAACTCCAGCTCTACAAAAACAAAAGAAATACATCAGCTCGATACCGTGTGAGCATCCCAGCAACTTGGCTCATATCCAAGATAAGGCCATAACCTTCATGATGCTGCTTCTCGATCCAAAGCTTGCCCTCCGTGTTGGCCTCCGAACCCTCGGCACACTCGCGGAGTCGATGCAGCTCTTCATTGGCCTTCATAGCCATCTCGAGCTCCTAGGCCATCAAGCAGTTAGCCTTAAGCAGCTGTGCAACAGGACCGCCAAGTCAGCTCGGCACAACTCTCCAATCGATCCACATGGGTACAGAAGTAAGCTCACCTCGCTTTTCTTTGGCGTGCTTCCTCGTGGCATCGTAGCGCTCCTGCCCCCAACTCCCGCATCTGTGCCTCCAGTTGCACCACCCGTGCCTTCAGCTGGTGCAGTCGGTCAGCCAGGTTATCCTCGATCTGCAGCTGTGTTGCTGCCTGTCGACTTAGGTCGGCTAGGTCCTACTGGCAGCCAACATCAAAAGATACGCCAAGGTATTGGAAAATAGCTGAGCACCAAACTCTTACCAAGGTCACCTCAACCTCCAGCTGGGTTACTGCCAGCAATGCCTCCTTTTTTACGGGGGCTGCCTGTTGATGCATTTTCCCTCCACGAGGCTGCACCCCAGCCAGACGAGCCGGCGGCAAAAAGTGTGGCGCCAGGTCGAAGGCAGGGGTGAAGTCCAGTGCGGCAGCCGCCTCCTCTACCTCCTCCTATGGCGGCACTGCTGACTCGACGTCGATGCTTTGGGGCGGCACTACGCCTGCTGCTCCCTCTAACTCTGTCTTCTCACCCGCCGCTGCCTAATCGTCCAGGCAGGCATGGGTAGTGAGCCGCTCGTCAGGCTCGGCCGACTCGGCCTCCTCGACGAACTACTCCACCTTGGAGCTGCTAAGCGAAGCCTTCCTGTGGTCCGATACTTCCTCAACAAAATAGAATATACATCTACAGTTCAGATAATACAAAATAAGGATTTTGACTTACTACTCGCTGCGACACGCGTTGATGCTCGTCTTCAGCAGCACCACGGTCGGCAGCAACCATGCCAACGCCACGGGTGGCGTCCTCTGCTGCATCCGAGACAGCTCCTAGGCTGCCTCCTCCTCCTTCAGGATGGTGGCATCTGTACGGCCACCACCAGCTATCTCCTTGGGGACATCCCTATCCCCCTCGGCTCTAGATACGGAGGCATGCCCGCTCGGCTGGGCTTTGCTGGTGTTTTACCGCCACGCCCACCGAGGGATGCCCCCGAGGTGGTGAGTTTGTAGGTAGGGTATTACTCGAAGGCGTAATACCCTATGTCCTATGTGGTTTGTATTGCCTTTGATGGTGATCGTCTTTTAGAGGGTCTCTGTCCACCCTTATATAGTCTGGGGGTAAAGGTTTATATGGAAGTCCTAGTCGGGTACAAACCCAGGAGTCCTACTCGAGTACTTCTCGAGTAGTTTCCTACCATATCTGACTAGTTTCACTACTATACGAGTAGTCCTACTGCACTACGAGTAGTTACAACGGACATAGAGCATGGGCCATGTCCCATCAAGTATTCTAGGAGAAGTACGCCACATGGTCAGTCCCGTGTACCCGGGTCTGACAAGCTCCCGAGCTCTTCGTAGCCGAGTACTGCAAGCATCCGTGTACTTTTGAAGCCGTCTTCGAGTTCTCCCAAACTTCATCTTGAAGGTGTCCTCCGAGTACTTCCTTGGCGGCGTGGAGGCTGTGAGGTGCTCATGCCCCGAGTAGTTGTCAAGTCTTGAGTCTTCTATCCTTATCCTCCACCAGATTTGAAAAATAAATCGCTGATGACACGTGTCCCGCAGCCCCCGAGCCTTGAATCCAAATCCCCAAGGTTTGGAATAAAGGATACAAAAAATCATGGCATACAAATATAAGATGGTAAAGATTTGATGGTCAAGATGGGCAAATCAGTTCAGTAAATTTGAAAATCTCTTTTTTCGGGATGAATTCCCTAAAAAAATGGTTAAACAAATAACTTCTGCAACAAACACCCAAAATTACCTCTCAAATCAATCTTTGTTCCCTGAGCCAATGACTAAATAAGACCTCTTGGTAATAATCGGAACAAACCCCTTATTTCAGAATAAAATCCCTAAAATAATGGTTAACAAACATCTATCCAAGATAAATCTTAAAAAGCCTCTTGGATCGGGTATTGTCAAGTAGTTTTACAGCGTCCAGCATTTAAGCATGAGAGCTGTCCCTTGAAGCAAGCTGAGTGCCTTGTCCCATCGAGCCCCCGAACCAAGGAGCTAGATGAGAAGCATAGAACACATGTAGCAATCGGTGGCGTCAGCCCCCGAGCCCAAGCATCGGGCATGTAGCCACTGAATCTTGAATAGTCGATGAAGCCATCTAGTCAGAGTCGATCCCGAATAGGGTTGTAGTCAAGACGAGTAGTCAAAATAGTCAAACAGGTGTAGAACTAGTCGTAAACTAGTAAACCTCTTGCCGTGGGAGCAAAGACGCTTCAATAACATAGTGTACAAGTCGAAACCTAGTAATATGTTACTAGAAATAAGGGAGCGAGGCCCCTTCAGCAAACTTGCGCGTAGTGCCAATCGTGAACCAGTAAAACGGAGTTGTACTGGAAGTATGAGCACAAGGCCCCTTCAGTAACCCAAGAGACTAGTCGAAAACTAGTAGTTAGTAACTGGAAGTATAGGAGCGAGGCCCCTCCAGCAAACTTGCGCGTAATACCAGTTGTAAACCAGTAAAATGGAGTTGTACTGTAAGTATGAGTGCAAGGCCCCTTCAGTAACCCAAGAGACTAGTTGGAAACTAGTACTTAGTTACTGGAAGTATGGGAGCGAGGCCCCTTCAGCAAACTTGCGTGTAATACGAGCCGTAAACCAGTAAAACAGAGTTGTACTGGAAGTATCAATCTCCACACACCAATAGAAGATGTCCCCAGTTGATCAAGGGCGAAAACAATGTAGATGCTCAATATTCCAAGAATTTGGTACCTCCTGGCCACCAGGGTACTGTAAGAGATAAGATCCAGGGCCTGTAACCTTATGCACAATGAAAGGCCCTTCCCGTCGCGAGTTAAGCTTGTGTATCCTGGTATAATCCTGGATTCGTCGAAGAACCATATCTCCGACATTGAAAGAGCATCGTTGAACGTTCCTATCGTGGTAACAATTAACTCCTTGTAAGTAGCGGGGCGACTGGAACAAAACATGGCATCTGATTTCCTCAGCTGTGTCAAGCTCAAGATGTCTAGCGGTGTCAGCCTTGCTTTCTTCAAACATCTCTAGTTGTGGAGACTTCCACATCACATCAGCTGGTAATATAGCTTCAGACCCGTATACGAGAAAGAAAGGTGACTGTCCTGTGGCTTTGCTTGGTTGTGTGCGAAGCCCCCAGACTACTGATGAGATCTCATCGATCCACTTGCCGTCCTTTTTGCTGCTCTTGTCATATTGTCTTTTCTTCAATCCATCAAGAATCAAGCCATTGGCGCGCTCAACCTGGCCGTCGGCCCGCGGGTGAGCCACTGAAACATATTTGACTTCAATAGAACTGCGTTCATAGAAATCTCAGAACTGATGCGAGTGAAAATTGGATCCCAGATCTGTAATGATAATGTTGGGGAAGCCAAAACGATGTAAGATATCGCAGATGAAAGTAACCACTCGATCGCCATAGAGAGTGTTGCGATTGGCCTGTACTCGATCCACTTGGTAAACTTGTCGATGGCCACCAACACGTGTGTGAAACCTCCTAACACAGTTGTTAAAGGCCCTATCATGTCCAGGCCCCAGCATGCAAACAGCCATGAAGGTGGTATGGTGATGAGGTTATGAGTGGGGCATGAGGCTGTTTGCCAAAGAATTGGTAGTTGGTACACCGGCGGATGAGTGCTTCGGCATCTGCCAAAGCAGTTGGCCAGTAGAAACCAGATTGAAATGCCTTGCCGACTAGTGTGCGAGAAGCTGCGTGGTTCCTGCACACGCCTTCGTGAATCTCTTGGAGTATCTCTTTGCCCTCCTCCGTGCTGACACACTTCATGAGTATGCCTGTTGCTGATCTACGCTTGTATAGGTTACCCCCGACTAGAACATACCCTTTGCTGCACCTTAGGATGCGAGTAGTTTCAGCGCGTTTTGGGTCCAAGTTGGGGGGTAGTTTGTGCTCCTGGATGTAGTCGATGAAGGCCACCCTCCAGTCAACCTCAATCATCAAGACCTCTCGGTCGGGTTCCTTAGGACCCTGAGCTATGGAACTTGATTTTAGTGTCTTGATGGAAGGGTGATGCAACTCGTGAACAAAAACTCCCGGTGGGACATTAGCTCGATCAGAACCCAATTTGGAGAGCGCATCCGTGCCCACATTGTTGTCGCGAATCAAATGGTGAATTTCCAACCCCAAGAACTTGTTCTCGAGCTTGCGTATTTCCATAACGTACGTCTCCATGGTGTCCTTGTTGATGTCCCACTCCTTGTTGACTTGTTGAACCACCAGTAAGGAGTCATAGTAGACGAGTTATCGCTTGATGCCCAGGGAGACTGCTAGACATAGCCCGTCCAATAATGCCTCGTACTCGGCTTCGTTTTTAGAGACCTCGAATAGTATTTGGAAGGTTTCCCATGTTGCTTCTTCTTCCGTGTGATGGTTCCACTAAATCTTGTACATTTTGATGGTTTCCCTCCTAGTGCTTCTTTCTTTGGCGTCTAGGACTTTGATTGGATGTTCGACATAGGATAGATCGGGCTGGATGTCAATGGTTTGAGATTCTATGATCTGAGTAGGAGTTTTAATGCAGTTCCTAAGCTGAGATACATGGAAGACATCATAGATGGCCGCTAGCTGAGGAGGAAGTTGGAGACGATAAGCTACGGGTCCGCAGATTTCGGTAATTTCAAAGGGTCCAACATAACGAGGAGCAAGTTTCCCTTTTACGCCGAACCTTTGAATACCTCGGGTAGGAGATACTCGAAGATAGACAAGGTCTCTGATTTGGGACTGTATCGGTCTTCTTCGGATGTCGGCGTAGCTCTTCTGTCGAGATTGGGCTGCCTTTAGATTAGTCTGTATAGTCTTCACCTTATCCTCTGCTTCAATGACCAGGTCAGGTCCAAAGATCTTACGTTCGCCGGTTTGTGACCAACTTAAAGGAGTTCAGCATCGGCGACCGTATAATGCTTCGAACGGAGCCATCTTAATGCTTGCCTGATAACTATTGTTGTAGGAGAATTTTGCCAATGATAAGCATTTATCCCAGTTCTTGTCATACTGAAGTACACAGGTTCTAAGCATATCTTCCAGAATTTGGTTTACTCTCTCAGTTTGTCCGTCTGTCTGAGGGTGATATGCGGAGCTTCGGATTAACTTAGTTCCAAGAGCATGTTAAAGTTGCTCCCAGAACCGAGCGATGAATTGTGCTCCAGGATCAGAAATGATCATCTTGGGCACTCCATGAAGACGAACGATTTGATCCAGATAGATATCGGCATACTTTTTGGCATTATATGTAGTATGCACGGGAAGGAAATGGGAAGTCTTGGTCAATCGATCAACGATTACCCAGATGGAGTCATGTCTTTGAGAGGTGTTGGGTAAGCCGACGATAAAGTCCATACTGATATCCTCCCACTTCCAAGAAGGAATTGGTAAAGGTTGAAGAATACCAGCAGTTTTGAGATGACTGGCTTTAACTTTTTGGCATATGTCACACTCCGAGACATACTTTGCAATTTCTCGCTTCATAGAGTCCACCAAAAGTTCTGTTTTAGATCCTGGTACATCTTGGTACTGCCAGGGTGCATAGAGAATTTGGACAGATGAGCTTCGTCCAATATCTGTTTACGAAGCCTATGGTCCTTAGGTACAACGATATGTTCGTTGAACCATAGAACCCCTTCGTGACCTATTCGAAAGCATTTGTACTTTCCTTCTTCTTGGGCCAACTTCTGCTTAATGATTCTGACCCCTTTGTTACACTGTTGTGCCAGAACAATGTTATCCCAAGGTGTAGCTTCAATTGAGAGATGATTCAAGCTGCCTTGAGGAATGATCTTAAGATTGAGCTTCCTCATCTCCCAACAGAGTGTCTCATTGAAAGCCTCTGTTGATAAGCAAGAGCAATGTGCCTTACGACTAAGTGCATCCACAATGACGTTGGCCTTGCCTGGATGGTAGTGTACTTCCAGATCATAGTCTTTGATAAGCTCTAGCTAGTGTCTTTGCCTCATATTTAGATCTGATTGTGTAAAGATGTCCTTGAGGCTTTTGTGGTCAGTATAGATATGGCACTTTGTACCCATCAGATGATGTCTCCAGATTTTAAGTGCATGGATGACAGCTGCGAGTTCAAGATCATGGGTAGGGTAGTTCTGTTCATGAGTCCTGAGTGCTCGCGATGCATAAGCAATCACTCGGTTGTCCTGCATAAGCACACAACCAAGTCCGATTCCCGAAGCATCACAATAGATGTCGAAAGGTTTTGAGACATCAGGTTGAGCTAAAACTGGGGCAGTGGTAAGATGTGCCCTGAGGGTATGAAATGCATCTTTGCATTTCTGATCGTAGGAGAATTTAAATCCTTTCTTTAATCTTTCAGTCATAGGCTTGGCTATTTTTGAGAAGTCAGGAATGAAACGACGATAATAGCCAGCGAGATCAAGAAAACTACGGATTTGATGGACTGATGTTGGAGGTTTCCAATCCATTACTTCTTATACTTTACTGGGATCAACGGATATACCATCACTGGAGATGGTATGTCCCAGAAATTTAACGGTATCCAGCCAAAACTCACATTTAGAGAATTTGGCGTACAAGTGGTGGTCTCTCAATTTTTGAAGAACAACATGGAGATGTTTCGCAAGATCTTCCGGATTCTTGGAGTAGATCAGAATGTCATCAATGAAGACCACAACAAATTTGTCAAGTTCTTGTATGAAGACAGAGTTCATGAGATACACGAAATATGCTGGGGCATTGGTGTGACATTCAGCTAATTAGAAATATAGACGTTAGTGTGAAAAGTGTATGCTTGCTATGGTATATGTGTGTAGTACAAAGGGATAGGGGTATAATTGTAATTCTGTAAAATATAGGTCCTTAAGTGTTAATTGGGTAAAATGGGAGATAGCATCAAAACCTAGGAAAAATATAACACTAGGTGTCAAATTTATATCACCATAGGAAAGAAATTGCAATAGATAGATTAAATCCTAAGAAAAATAGGTCTTTATGTGAAAGCAGGGGCCTAAATATAATTAATGCAAAATATGGGTCCTCTTATGCAAAATATTGAAGTATAAGAGTAACTTTCAGAGTTTACTTAAGGAATAAAATGTAAGAATATAAGTCATCATGACATCCCATGAAAATTTGCAAACATATCTAAAATTTCATCAAATCCACCTTGGTAAGGACAAAGGCAATTCAAATTTTACTTTTGTTCAAAAATTTAACATGAAAAGCTATAAACTTTGGCTTTTTGAACTTGATCCTTAAAGCAATGTTGTAGGGCTTGAAAAACTCTACAACTTTTATTTTGGGTATTTTCTCATTAAACCTCTAGATCAGTGGGAAATCTTTCTATACCGAGAGGTCCCTAAAATTCTTGGAATTTCCAAACAGGTCCCTCGGACCCCCTTCCTCTCTTCTTCTTCCCCGAGCACGTGCTCTGCTCTGCCCTCCCCTGCTGCCAGCGCAGTGCGTCGCCTCTGGCCGCCGCTCTGCCGCCGCCGCCGCTCCACCTCCTGCTGAGATGACCTCCACGCGTCCATCTCCCCTTGCCCCGGCAATGTTCCCCTTCCTTGCTGCCTTCCTCCGCCTACTTGCTCTCCTCTCCTCTTCTGCCCAACAGAACCAGGAGATCACAGTGACACTGTTTGCACCCCTTTTCCCCTTGCCGTGCACACCCCGAGCTCCAATCGCCTCCGCCACCCGCTCCTTCTCTCCGGTGAGCCACGGGTCACCGTGGACAGCCACCACCGAGCCCCCATTGCCTCCACCGACCCCTTAGCAGGCTTCCCTAACCTCTACTCGTGCTTCCCAGCCACTAGCCGCAATCCAATTTCAGCCGGAGCATCACTGCCAGCGATCACCATCCGCCACCGCTTTCTGCTCGCCATGGAACACCCCTTTCCGATCCACCTCGATCCCAATTGACCCTACTTCCAGCCTCCCCAGATTGCCCTGAAGCTCCCCGATCTTTTCCTCGTCGCCCAAGACCATCGGAGCATCATCTCCCATAGCGCCGGTGAGCTTTCCGCTCCGCCGCCGCTCGGCTTCCTGTCGACCCGCCGGTCCAGAGCCGTTCCATTCCCGCCAAAGGCACCAACAGCACCACACCAGCGTGTAGAAGCTCCTCGACTACTTCCCCGCCACCCTCCGTCGCTCCAGCCCGCAGAACACCGGCCGCCATCGCCGTTGCTAAGAACTCGACGTCCACCCCACTGTTGAGCACCACCCTCCGCCCTGTCTCCGACCAAATTAGGCACGGGGAAAGCATCCCCACACTTCTGTGATGCTCATGCACGCCCTAGTGGTCCATGTTCGCCGGCCCCTTGCCGGGACCGCGAGCACCCCGACACGGCCGCCGCAATCCATCGCCGCCGGCTAGGCTCCGTCACTTGTCCTGATGCACATCACCTACCCTTATGAACAGCAGGTCCTGTAGATCATGTAGTACCCATTTCCCGTCGGCCAAACCCTCATCGCCGGCGAGAACACGCTAGTCAAACACCACAGCCACCGTCTTGACCCGGCAAGGACCTCACGTTAAAAGAAACCAAAAGCCCAGGGGGCTGTCTGCAAAGAGTGTGACTCATAGGAATAGTACCCTAAGGACCCCCTTGTGTAATTTTATTTGCAGAATTTAAAATTCCATATCAATTCAAGAAAAATCATAAAAATGCAAACTAAAATTTGTTGGAATCCTCATTTTAAGATCTACAACTTTCCTTATAGATTGAATTTCAATTTCTGAGTAGTTTGTGCTTTAATTTAAATGCTAAGTTTAGTTAGTTGTAGGCTAAAGAAATGTATAGTAATTAGTAGAAAAATGGTAAAAAATGTGAAACCAATTTTGTTAATCTTGTTTTGACATATAAGACTTAGGAAAAATAATTAACCTGCTGTATGTGTAATATTTTCATAATGTGTGAGCTTAATTATGAAAAATACCTATTTAACCTTGTATATTTAATATCTGTGGTTTTAAATGTTCAAAAATCATGAAAATATTCTGAAGTACTATTCTTGAGTAGTGTAACCTGTCACTAAATTCTCACCCTAGGATCAGGTGTGAAACCACCAGAACAAATAAAACATGCAATGATAATGTTATGCTCTTTTCTAAATAAAATAAGTCCATGATTAAATAATGACCTAGGGTTAGTATAAGTAATTAGCAAGCAAATAGATAAAGTTGTAAATAATTGTTTAAATATTTAAAACTAACTCAACATGCTACCTCATGCCATTAGTTTGATATTTAGGGTAACCAACCCTGTTACTTAATGTAACTAGGTAAAATGGTTAATACTCGATAAATGACTGCCCAGTAGAGAAGTAAATGATATGTGTAGTAAGTAAATTATATTTTCGTTGGATTGCAACTTTATTGTGAAATGAAATAAAAGTATATGCATTCCTTAAATTATAACTTTGCATATCATGTAGACTCGACTAATCTCGCCGACGGTGACTACGAACTAATACCGGAACAAGAAGTGGGATCAGCTGAAGACCCCGAAAACGCCAGCAAAGATCTAACTGAAGCTCCGAACCAAAGTTCGGAAAACTTTGACACTACTGCCCCCAACCCCACGCAAGAAGGCAAGCCCCGGACATAACCCCTACTTTATTTACACTGCAACCTATATTATTTATATCCATCTATGCATTACGTTCATAAGAATTGTATGAGAAACCCTAGTTGCATTTTCCTAGGAACCAATGTATTGAATATTAGCACTTGAGTTTGAATAGCCGCTATGCTAATAGGACCGGTAGAAGTCGGGTGATTTCCTATCACTCGCGCGATATAGGAGTTGCAACGTTTACCTTCCTGTAATCACTATAAGGATGACGGACGGGACTTATGTGAGGTATCATGGTTGAGATGATACCCTGTCTGTGTTGATGAATTTGATAAGGTCGCAGTGTGTGGTAGCGGTGGTTAAGCGTTTGAAAGTACTAGCCACATGCCGTGAGTTATGGGTAAGCGGCAAGCCTAGTAACCAATCAGCCCGAGGAGTGGACATACCTCCCACCACTCGTATTTGGTTTTTCCTGTTACTCGATTCGACGTGTGGGAATACGTGTTGCCGGGCAACCAGGAGTATGGCCGTGTAGTCGCTCTACAGGCATACGTCCTGCACATTGAATGTGCGTATGGTCCTGCAGTCGCTTGTGGTGGATCTGATCCACGAGTCGGAATGAAAGGCAAACGGTTGCTTCGGAACAATCTCTAGATGTTCCAAGCGTGTGAGTTAGGTATACCCTTGCAATGCTGAAATTCGATTCAGGAATCGTCCATTTCTCACGGAGATTGAGACTGCTTGATCCCTTTGCCACATAGAGTAACAAGAGCAACTTTATGATTATCAAAGATGATGTTTGGCTAAAGATTCTACCATGCTTGAATAGCTATAGGTGCTTAATTAGAATGGATAATCACATAGAACTTGAAAGCTAAAATTTGAAATTAAGGACCTACTCTTTGTTGCTTTTCAGCTGAAAACTCTACCCAAAACCCAAAAAGCCTTCATAAGTCTAGTTACATGGCTAAGTATACCATGAACGGTTAAGCCTTGCTGAGTATTAGAATACTCAGTCTTGCCTTGTGACTTTTTGTTCAGGTAATCCCCCTGACGACTCTGCTCTGCCTATGCCGTGGCCTTACCCTCTGCCCGATGGTTGGTCTGTGGAGTGCGACCCGTCCCCGGCCAACACAAATCCTTCCGAGTGATATCATGCCAGGGCTAGCATGATATCTGAACTGGCGACGTGTACAGAGCCCGTGCTTTAAACTCCGCTGTATGACTTGAAACTTAGAACTGTTTATAATAATTTCCATCAGCTAGGAACTGTTGTTAATTTAAAACACTCATGTAATATACCTGCTTGTGATGTAAAATGTGATGGCAATTGTATCTCTGAACTCACTTTCGCGCGAGGTACCTTGTTTGATCCTGCATTCGGTGGTTTATTGGGACGTTACCCGACAGGCCAAGGGATTATACCGTTTGAAGCACGTTGGAGCCCTCAAGAGTGGACTCGCGTACTTGAGCCAGTATAATTCAGGTTGGTTCTGTCACAGCTGGTATCAGAGCTAATAAGGATACACTGGAGATATAAAATGCCTTAAAAATACTTTTAGTATAAAATTTGACTAACAAAGTATGTTGCAAAACTACGTTGGGTTCGTTAAGGCTTGTGCTTAGTACGTAAAGCCCTAGGGTGATATTTAAGGAAATTAGAGGTGTCTACGGTAACTACCAGCATTACTTTTCTGTCAAAACTTAAATTTATGCATAACCCAACTTTACATTCTGTAACGACACCTTCGATGATGAGGTAAGAAGGTAAAGATCCTCAGCTAACTAGGGAGTTAGCCTTCCCGTCGGTGATGCGAACCGAACGCTGTTTCTCAAGCAGTGGCCTACTTGAGATGCTGCCAATATATCAACTTAGGTTGGTAATATTAGGAGTAAATGGTTCGGCGCAAGGTATGGCGATCGCTGTTTATATCCCCGCATTTTGACGTACCCCCGTGAATACGTTGTTTTGATAACGTATGTTAACGTCGTCTGTACGGCGGTAATTGTACAGATGCTGTTTCTATAGAGAACAGTAATGTTTGGGGACGCTTTCATGCCATGCTGGTATGAAAGGTTCATTGGATATATATTGTGGTTTTCTGCAGGTACACTAACCATGATCATGAAATCAGGACGAATAGGATTTACCGACTAGTTATTAGGAGAGAGACGTATGTCTTATGCCACTGAAACTAACCACATAAGTCCGAAGATATTCGGCAATTGTTTTGGTTGTTGGGTCGAGTAGTACGTGCATGCATAATACATTAACCAACAAAAAGGAGTGCTTAATTTTGTTGCTTTTCTAAGGATAGGTAACATGTTGGTTATTCTTAGCATGGGTCCAATAAAATCTTTAGTTGAGTACCTTAAGTATCTCTCTGGTTTCCAGCCTTTGTAGTTATCAGAATCAACTGTCTTGTTCTATTTACCTTGTGAGTTCTTAGCAGGGTAAATATATCTTACCATTTGCATTCTTGTCGCAGATGGCCGCTCCTTCGAACGTCTCTTGGGGTCAGGCAGGGCATCTTGACACTAATGCCTTGCATTGGGAAGGTTTTCCTCGTCTTCTATGGGAATCCTTAAGTCTGTTCCATTATACTGAGCCTCCCCAATATGATGGAGTGGAGTATCGAGAAGAAGGCGTTCCTCGATGCCGGGTTAGGATGACGATTCCTCAACATCCTTTCCGCTCCTAGTGGCATCCTATAGAAGTTGATGTGGTGGGGTATCATCTTGTTGATACCATCGAGACTGCTGCTCTGGAGGCTATCAATATCTTCTGCAAACAGCATCCAATGGAGGTTGCCGGGTATCCCATTGGTCTGTTCCCTATTATAGACTCGAGTGATCCAGAATGGAACTTTCGGATAGACCATATTGGTCACTTGTTGGGAGATATGGCCGAAGAAACAGTCCGTAGTGTCACTAGGTTTATGAATGTTCAGCACCATTATCAGATTTTGCTGCTCCGTGGCATGGGTCAGTTGACTAATGTGGCTCAAAGTCACTATCAGAATGCTGACCATAAAGTCACTCAGTAGTGGAACTTCAAGCCTTGGTGAGTCAGAAGGATGAGATCATCACAGCACGAGATGAGACCATCCTTCATCGAGAAGATCAGATCAACGAGAGTGATGCTATCATCACTCAGCGTAATACAATCATTGAGTTCCTTCAGGAACAGATCCATGATCTGATCCATGAGGCCGATGATGCCCAGGCTCACATTGAAGAACTGCAGCAGCCACCGGTACCTCTCGCTGCACCCCAGTACCTGAAGGTGGAGAAGAAGATCCGGAAGAAATTGAAGGAGTCTCAGATCACGACTCCGAGCATGGAGATCCGGAGCCTAATCCTCAGCCAGATTACTCTTCACCTGGCAGTCAGTCTTCTATAGGCAATTTTGATGATTTTTAGTTGTCAAATCATCGACTCTCTAGATGTAATTTATGTAAAGTGTAATACCTTAGGTAGTAAGTAGCTTACTTAGACCGTGTGCCATTTGTTGTAATATAGATGGCCTGTGTATGGATCTTTTTAAATGTACGATGTTAAGGGCAGCCAGAATCTGCGATGTAATAAGCCTTGTGTTTTATCATCTTATCCAATATCTTTATTTTCTGAAATAAGATGATTGAATGGAGTATATGCATTGCTTATCTGAGTGGTATACCTTCTGAAATTGGGAGTAAGGCTATGTGGTTAATAATGGATATCTCCTTTGTTTCAGATGGTTGGAGCCACACGAGGAACCCCGGAAGGCTTCCTAGCAGATCAGGCCAGCGGTTCTCAACAACCGCCACCGCCACCTCCAAATCTAGCCGAGGTTATGGCTCGGCAGACCGAACTTCTCAATCTGCTGGTACAAGCACAGCAGAAGCAACAACGCCAGCAATCACGAGGAGGTCGTGATGAACCTCAGGTGGCAAACTACTAAGATTTCCTCAGTACCCAGCCCCCGCTATTCAGCAAAGTGGAGGAACCCCTGGATGCTGATGCTTGGCTTCGCACCATTGAATCCAAGTTTACTCTTCTTGTGATTCCATGTGCGGACTCTAGCAAGGCTCACTTCGCTGCCCAACAACTACATGGAGCTGCCCATATCTGGTGGGATAACTATTGTGCCATGCAAGCTGAAGGCCATGTTATCTTCTGGGAAGAATTCCAAAATGCTTTCCGAGCACACCATATACCTGAAGGACTATTGGAGCGGAAATTGAATGAGTTCTTGGCACTTACTCAAGGCACCCGCACCATACTACAATATGCACATGCTTTTAATCACCTGCGTCAGTACGCGGGCTATCACGCAGATAGTGATGCCAAGAAGCAGGACCGCTTCCGTCGGGGCTTGAGCACTAAGCTCAAAGAACGTTTGAACCTTATAAAGGCAAATACCTTCAGCGAGCTGGTTAACATGGCCCTGACTCAGGAGGATTGCATCACAGCACACCGTGCCGAAAAGAAGCGAAGGATTTCTACTGGACCCGCAGGCGTTCAACCCTCGCGGTATCGATTCGTTCAGAATGCACCGCCTAGAGCGCCACAACGGAATGCTCCGTTTGGCAGATTGGTTTTCAGGCCGTCTCAACAACAAGGAAGGTATAGACCACCCGTACCTCCGCAACAACCACAACAATCTGGCCCACGGCCAAATGTTCAACAAGTCCAACAAAGAAGTAGCACTTATCGCTGTTTCAATTGCGGGAGTGCGGATCACTTCATCAGAGATTGTCCGCGGCCCAGGAAACCTAATCAAGGATAGGGTTCCAATCAGGGTAATCAGAACAAGGGCAAGAGGCCGGTGATACAAGTCCGGCAAGGGCGAGTTAACTTCAGCACCCTTGCAGAACTTCCGGATGGAGCCCCTATCATGTCAGGTACATTCTCTATTCGCCACAAACCAGTTGTTACATTATTTGATTCAGGAGCAACTCATAGTTTTATTAGTTACAACTGTGGTACCCAGATAGGACTTGATCTTTGTCCTACCCAGGGGTCATATATGATTTCCACCCCTGGAGGAAAGATTACCTCTAACCAAATGGTTAAAAGTGTGCCAATTCAGTTAGGTAGCCAAGTAATTAAAACTGATTTGGTTTTGCTAAATTTAGAGGGTATTGATGTTATACTTGGGACAAATTGGATGACTGAACATAGAATACTGCTAGACATCTCTTCCCGAGTTATTGAAATTAACTCACCACATCAAGGAGACATTACCCTCTATCTATCTCAGCAAGAGTATCTTCACTCTTGTACTTATGCTATCACAGACATTAAGGTAAAAGATATTCCTGTAGTCTGTGAGTATCCCGATGTCTTTCCGGATGACTTGCCTGGGATGCCACCAGACAGAGACATCGAGTTTATTATCGAACTTCAACCTGGCACCGCTCCTATTTCCAAGAGGCCGTATTGCATGCCTCCAAATGAATTGGCCGAACTAAAAATCCCACTCCAAGATCTTCTCGACAAAGGTTTCATACGCCCAAGTGCTTCACCTTGGGGTTGTCCTGCTCTCTTTGTCAAGAAGAAGGACAATAGCCTAAGGTTATGTGTCGATTATCGTCCACTCAATGCGGTCACTATCAAAAATAAGTACCCTCTTCCCCGCATTGACATCTTATTCGATCAACTAGCTGGAGCTAAGGTCTTTTCCAAGATTGATTTACGCTCTGGTTATCACCAAATTAAAATCAAGCCTTGTGACATTCCAAAAACAGCTTTCTCGACCAGATATGGATTATATGAATATCTGGTTATGTCATTTGGGCTTACTAATGCACTGTCATATTTCATGTATCTCATGAATTCAGTCTTTATGCCGGAACTCGACAAATTCGTCGTGGTCTTCATCGACGATATTCTGATATATTCCAAGACTAAAGAAGACCATGCTAATCATATACGTGTCATTCTCCAACGACTACGTGATCATCGCCTTTATGCCAAATTCTCAAAATGTGAATTCTGACTGGATAGTGTGAAATTTTTGGGACATACTATCTCCAGTGAGGGCATATCGGTTGATCCAACCAAAGTTCAGGAGGTTATGGATTGGAAGCCTCCAACCTCAGCCCATCAAATCCGAAGTTTCCTTGGATTGGCGGGATACTACCGCCGATTCATTCCAGACTTCTCTAAGATAGCTAAACCCATGACTGAGCTACTTAAGAAAGAGGCTAAGTTCCATTGGGACGATAAGTGTGATGAAGCGTTCCACACCTTGAGAAAACTTCAACAACCGCTCCAGTGCTAGCTCAGCCAGATAATACCCAGCCTTTTGATGTCTATTGCGATGCCTCTAGAACTGGCCTTGGTTGTGTCCTTATGCAAAACAACCGGGTCATTACTTATGCATCCCGAGCACTCCGAAATCATGAGCAAAACTATCCAACTCATGATCTTGAATTGGCAGCTGTTATTCATGCTCTCAAAATCTGGAGACATCATCTTATGGGTGCTAAGTGTAACATCTACACTGACCATAAGAGCCTCAAATATATCTTTACTCAAGCTGACTTGAATATGAGGCAAAGGCGTTGGTTAGAACTGATCAAAGACTACGATCTTGAGGTACACTACCATCCTGGCAAAGCCAATGTGGTTGCGGATGCACTTAGCCGCAAGGCACATTGTCATTGCTTATCCATAGCAACTTTCAATGACACTCTCTGCAATCAGATGAGAAAACTCAATCTAGAGATCATCCCTCAAGGTAGTTTAAATCTATTATCTATCGAGTCTACTCTTCAAGATAGAATCATCATGTCGCAATTACATGATGAAGGTATCAAAACTATCAAATCAAAACTATCTCAGGGAGAAGCCAAATATAAGTGTTTCCACACAGATCATCAAGGAGTTCTATGGTTCAACAATCGTATTGTTGTACCTAAAGATCATCAACTTCACAAACAAATCCTTGATGAAGCACATCTATCTAAATTCTCTATTCATCCTGGTAGCACCAAAATGTATCAAGATCTTCGACGAAATTTTTGGTGGACCAGAATGAAAAGATAAATTGCTAAATATGTATCCGAGTGTGATAGGTGCCAGAGAGTCAAAGCCAGTCATCTAAAAGCATCTGGTACACTCCAACCACTACCCATTCCATCATGGAAGTGGGAACACATTAGTATGGATTTCATTATCGGTCTTCCTAACACGTACCAAAAAACATGACTCCATATGGGTAATTATTGATAGACTTACTAAAACGGCTTATTTTCTTCCTGTGCATACCACTTACTCTGCTAAGAAGTATGCCGAAGTCTATCTTGATCAAATTGTTCGGTTGCATGGTGTCCCTACGACCATCATTTCTGATCGAGGGGCCCAATTCATTTCACGCTTCTGGGAACAAATGCAGTCTTTTCTTGGAACCAAACTCATTCGAAGTTCTGCGTATCATCCCCAGACTGATGGATAGACTGAGCGAGTCAACCAAATTCTTGAAGACATGCTCCGAGCTTGTATTATTCACTATGGTGCAAGCTGGGACAAATGTCTCGCCTTGGCCAAGTTTTCTTACAACAATAGCTATCAATCTAGTCTGCAGATGGCTCCCTTTGAAGCGTTATACGGTCGAAGATGTCGAACTCCTTTGAGTTGGTCTGAGACTGGCGAACGCAAAATCTTTGGACTAGACTTAGTCGTTGAAGCCGAAGATAAGGTCAAGGTTATTCAAGCCAATCTTAAAACCGCCCAGTCTAGACAAAAGAGTTATGCAGATCGAAGAAAGAAACCTCTGCAGTTCCAAGTAGGAGATTTTGTCTATCTCTGAGTATCTCCTACCAACGGTGTTCAGCGCTTCGGCATAAAAGGGAAGTTAGCACCTCGATATGTCGGACCCTTCGAGATCCTTAAAGTCTGTGGCCGACTAGCTTACAAAATTCGCCTTCCATCTCAATTGGCTGCCATTCATGATATTTTCCATATCTCTCAACTTAAGAAATGTATCAAGGTACCTACGGAGATCATTGAAACCTGTGCCATTGAGATTGAACCTGATCTATCTTACATCGAACAACCTATCCAAATCTTGGATACCAAAAAGCGAATCACCAGAAGTAAGAATATCAAAATGTATAAGATCCTATGGGATCATCACACCGAAGAAGAAGCAACTTGGGAGACAGAATCTTATCTTCAACGAAATTTCCCAAACTTCCTTCAAGCCAATCCCCAAACCTAAATATCCAATTCCATTCTACTTCAGAATCTCTGGACAAGATTCTTTTTAGGGGGGAAGGCTGTGACATTCAGGTAATTAGAAATATAGACGTTAGTGTGAAAAGTGTATGCTTGCTATGGTATATGTGTGTAGTACAAAGGGATAGGGGTATAATTGTAATTCTTTAAAATATAGGTCCTTAAGTGTTAATTGGGTAAAATGGGAGATAGCATCAAAACCTAGGAAAAATATAACACTAGGTGTCAAATTTATATCACCATAGGAAAGAAATTGCAATAGATAGATTAAATCCTAAGAAAAATAGGTCTTTATGTGAAAGCAGGGGCCTAAATATAATTAATGCAAAATATGGGTCCTCTTATGCAAAATATTGAAGTATAAGAGTAAGTTTCAGAGTTTACTTAAGGACTAAAATGTAAGAATACAAGTCATCATGACATCCCATGAAAACTTGCAAACATATCTAAAATTTCATCAAATCCACCTTGGTAAGGACAAAGGCAATTCAAATTTTACTTTTGTTCAAAAATTTAACATGAAAAGCTGTAAAAATTGGCTTTTTGAACTTGAACCTTAAAGCAATATTGTAGGGCTTGAAAAACTCTACAACTTTAATTTTGAGCATTTTCTCATTAAACCTCGAGATCAGTGGAAAATCTTTCTTTACCGAGAGGTCCTTGAAATTCTTGGAATTTCCAAACAGGTCGCCCGGACCCCCTTCCTCTCTTCTTCTTCCCCGAGCACGTGCTCTACTCTGCCCTCCCCTGCCGCTGGTGCAGTGCGTCACCTCTAGCCGCCGCTCTGCCGCCGCCGCCGCTCCACCTCCTACTGAGATGACCTCCAGGCGTCCATCTCCCCCTGCCCCGGCCCTGTTCCCCTTCCTTGCTGCCCTCCTCCGCGCGCACCACGGCGTCCCGAGTCATCCGCCGGCCGCCACATCATCGCCGCCGCATTCTGTGCTCACGCCTACTTGCTCTCCTCTCCTCTTCTGCCCAACAGAACCAGGAGATCATAGTGACACCGTTTGCACCCCTTTTCCCCTTGCCGTGCACACCCCGAGCTCCAATCGCCTCCGCCGCCCCCTCCTTTTCTCCGGTGAGCCACAGGTCACCGTGGACAGCCACTACCGAGCCCCCATTGCCTCCACCGACCACTTAGCAGGCTTCCCCAACCTCTACTCGTGCTTCCCAGCCACTAGCCGCAATCCAATTTGAGCCGGAGCATCACTGCCGGCGATCACCATCCGCCGTCGCTTTCTGCTCGCCGTGGAACACCCCTTTCCGATCCACCTCGATCCCAATTGACCCTACTTCTAGCCTCCCCACATCGCCTTGAAGCTCCCCGATCTTTTCCTCATCGCCCAAGAACATCGGAGCATCATCTCCCACAGCGTCGGTGAGCTTTTCGCTCCGCCACCGCTCGGCTTCCCGTCGACCCGCCGATACAGAGCCGTTCCATTCCCGCCAAAGGCACCAATAGCACCACACCAGCGTGTAGAAGCTCCTCGACTACTTCCCCGCCACCCTCCATCGCTCCAGCCCGCATAACACCGGCCACCATCGCCACCGGTAAGAACCCGTCGTCCACCCCACCGTCGAGCACCACCCTCCGTCCTGTCTCCGACCAAATTAGGCACAGGGAAAGCATCCCCACACTTCTGTGATGCTCATGCGCGCCCTAGTGGTCCATGTTCGTCGGCCCCTCGCCGGGACCGCGAGCACCCTGACACAGCCGCCACAATCATCCGCCGCTGGCCAGGCTCTGTCGCTTGTCCTGATGCACATCACCTACCCTTATGAACAGCGGGTCCTGTAGATCATGTAGGACCCATTTCCCGTCGGCCAAACCCTCATTGCCGGCGAGAACATGCCGGTCAGACACCACGGCCACCGTCTTGACTCGGCAAGGACCTCACGTTAAAAGAAACCAAAAGCCCAGGGGTCTGTCTGCAAAGAGTGTGACTCATAGATATAGTACCCTAAGGACCCCCTTGTGTAATTTTATTTGCAGAATTTAAAATTCGATATCAATTCAAGGAAAAATCATAAAAATGCAAACTAAAATTTGTTGGAATCCTCATTTTAAGATCTACAACTTTCCTTGCAGATTGACTTTCAATTTCTGAGTAGTTTGTGCTTTAATTTAAATGCTAAATTTAGTAAGTTGTAGGCTAAAGAAATGTATAGTAATTAGTAGAAAAATGGTAAAAAAATGTGAAACCAATTGTGTTAATCTTGTTTTGACATATAGTACTTAGGAAAAATAATTAACCTACTGTATGTGTAATATTTTCATAATGTGTGAGTTTAATTATGAATAATACCTATTTAACCTTGTATATTTAATATCTGTGGTTTTAAATGTTCAAAAATCATGAAAATATTTTGAGGTACTATTCTTGAGTAGTGTCACCTGTCACTAAATTCTCACCCTAGGATCAGGTTTAAAACCACCAGAACAAATAAAACATGCAATGATAATGTTATGCTCTTTTCTAAATAAAATAAGTCCATGATTAAATAATGACCAAGCGTTAGTATAAGTAATTAGCAAGCAAATAGATAAAGTTATAAATAATTGTTTAAATATTTAAAACTAACTCAACATGCTACCTCATGCCATTAGTTTGATATTTAGGGTAACCAACCCTGTTACTTAATGTAACTAGGTAAAATGGTTAATACTCGATAAATGACTGCCCAATAGAGAAGTAAATGATATGTGTAGTAAGTAAATTATATTTTCGTTGGATTGCAACTTTATCATGAAATAAAATAAAAGTATATGCGTTCCTTAAATTATAACTTTGCATATCATGTAGACTCGACTACTCTCACCGACGGTGACTACGAACTAATTCCGGAACAAGAAGTGGGATCAGCTGAAGACCCCGAAAACGCCATCGAAGATCTAACTGAAGCTCCGAACCAAAGTTCTGAAAACTTTGACACTACTGCGCCCAACCCCACGCAAGAAGACAAGCCCTGGACATAACCCCTACTTTATTTACACTGCAACCTATATTATTTATATCCATCTATGCATTATGTTCATAGAATTGTATGAGAAACCCTAGTTGCATTTTCCTAGGAACCAATGTATTGAATATTGGCACTTGAGTTCAAATAGTCGCTATGCTAATAGGACCGGTAGAAGTCGGGTGATTTCCTGTCACTCGCGCGATATAGGAGTTGCAACGTTTACCTTCCTGTAATCACTATAAGGATGACGGACGGGACTTATGTGAGGTATCATGTTTGAGATGATACCCCATCTGTGTTGATGAATTTGATAAGGTCACAGTGTGTGGTAGCGGTGGTTAAGCGTTTGAAAGTACTAGCCACATGCCGTGAGTTATGGGTAAGCGGCAAGCCTAGTAACCAATCGGCCCGAGGAGTGGACATACCTCTCACCACTCATATTTGGTTTTTCCTGTTACTCGATTCGACGTGTGGGAATACGTGTTGCTGGGCAACCAGGAGTATGGCCGTGTAGTCGCTCTACAAGCATACGTCCTGCACATTGGATGTGCGTATAGTCCTGCAGTCGCTTGTGGTGGATCTGATCCACGAGTCGGAATGAAAGGCAAACGGTTGCTTCGGAACAATCTCTAGATGTTCCTAGCGTGTGAGTTAGGTATACCCTTGCAATGCTGAAATTCGATTCAGGAATCGTCCGTTTCTCACGGAGATTGAGACTGCTTGATCCCTTTGCCACATAGAGTAACAAGAGCAACTTTATGATTATCAAAGATGATGTTTGGCCAAAGATTCTACCATGCTTGAATAGCTATAGGTGCTTAATTAGAATGGATAATCACATAGAACTTGAAAGCTAAAAGTTGAAATTAAGGACCTACTCTTTGTTGCTTTTCAGCTGAAAACTCTACCCAAAACCCGAAAAGCCTTTATAAGTCTAGTTACATGGCTAAGTATACCATGAACGGTTAAGCTTTGCTGAGTATTAGAATACTCAGTCTTGCCTTGTGACTTTTTGTTCAGGTAATCCCCCTGACGACTCTGCTCTGCCTATGCCGTGGCCTTACCCTCTACCCGATGGTTGGTCCATGGAGTGGGACCCGTCCCCAGCCAACACAGATCCTTCCGAGTGAGATCATGCCAGGGCTAGCATGATATCTGAACTGGCGACGTGTACAGAGCCTGTGCTTTAAACTCCGCTGCATGACTTGAAACTTAGAACTATTTATAATAATTTCCATCAGCTGGGAACTGTTGTTAATTTAAAACACTCATGTAATATACCTGCCTGTGATGTAAAATGTGATGGCAATTGTATCTCTGAACTCGCCTTTGCACGAGGTACCTTGTTTGTTCCTACATTCGGTGGTTTATCGGGACGTTACCCGACAGGCCAAGGGATTATACCGTTTGAAGCACGTTGGAGCCCTTAAGAGTGGACTCGCGTACTTGAGCCGGTGTAATTTAGGTTGGTTCTGCCACAATTGGTAAGATCAAATGACATGACCAAATATTCGTAGAGTCCATATCTGGTGGAAAAGGCTATTTTTGGAATGCCACTTGACCTGATCTTGATTTGATGATAGCCGGAACGAAGATCAATCTTAGAGAATACCTTGGCTCCGGCTAACTGATCGAATAGAATGTCAATGCGGGGTAGAGGATACTTGTTTTTGATGGTTACCGCATTGAGGGGACGATAATCTACACATAGCCTTAAGCTATTGTCTTTCTTTTTCACGAATAGGGCTGGACAACCCCATGGTGAAGCACTCGGACGGATGAAACCCTTATCAAGGAGGTCCTGGAGTTGGATTTTTAACTCGGCCAGTTCATTGGGTGGCATACGATAGGGCCTTTTAGATATGGGGGCTGTGCCGGGTTGTAGTTCTATGACAAATTCAATATCCCGGTCCGGGGGCATCCCAGGCAAATCATCCGGAAAGACATCTGGATATTCGCAGACAATAGGGATGTCCTTTATCTTGATCCTTTCTACAGTATAGGCACAGGAGTTGTTGTACTCCCGTTGTGGAAGATAGAGAATAGTAGGTTCATAATCAGGTGAACCTATCTCCATAGTTCGGGAGAAGATATCTAAAGATACTCGGTGCCTAGTCATCCAATCCATGCCTAGGAGAACATCCATTCCTTCTAGGTCCAATGACAGTAAATCTGTTCTCACCAGATTTCTACCCATCTGAATTGGTACACTTCTATAAACTTGGTTTGAAGAAATTTTACCGCCAGGAGTTGCTATCATATAGGCCTCACTAGTAGGATAAAGATTCAAGCCTATTTTTATCCCACATTTTGAACTGATAAACTATGGGTAGCACCGGAATCGAAAAGTATAATCACAGGTTGATGATTAATAGAGAAAGTACCCGTCATTATTGGCGCACCCTCGGGGAGTTCGAAGAGAGTGGTGAAGTTCACCCTTCCCTGGCGGACTTGGACCACTTGCTTCTTGCCCTTGCTGTTCGGGTTGGAGGTTTGTCCTTGGAAGGATCTTCTAGGTTGAGGGCAATCCTTGATGAAGTGGGACGGGCTACCGCAATTGAAATAATGATAATTGTTGTTTCCTTGGTTGGATGACGGAAAGCTCGGCCGCGGGCCTTGCTGCTGTTGCTGCTGGGGTTGTGGTGTCGGTGGTTGATTGAATCGAGCTTGTTGGGGCAGTCTGGCTACCCATCTGCCTAGCAGATTGTTACGGGGCGGGGTTCGGGTAGCGGTGTTTTGGACCAACCGATATCTTGGTGGTTGCGCCGTTGAAGGTCCAGTGGGTGTCTTCCGTTTCTTTTCTGCCCGGTGGGCTGATATGCAGTCCTCTTGGGTGATGGCCATATTGACCAACTCATTGAAAGTGTCAGCCTTTACCAAATTCAGTCATTCCTTAAGCTTGGTATTCAGGCCTCGATGAAAGCGGTCTAGCTTACGGGCATCAGTGTCCGCATGATAACCCGCGTACTGGCACAAGTGGTTGAAGACTTGTGCATATTGCATGACGGTGCGGGTTCCCTGAGTCAGATTCAGAAATTCATTGAGCTTTTGCTCAATGAGTCCTTCAGGAATGTGATGCGCTCTGAAAGTGGTTCGGAATTCATCCTAGGTGACGACATGACCAGCCAGCTGCATGGCATGGTAATGGTCCCACCATATGCGGGCAGTGCCGCGAAGTTGTTGGGCTGCGAAGAGGGCCTTGTTCTCGTCTGAGCAGGGTGCAGATAGCAATGCGAACTTAGACTCTATGGTACGGAGCCAGGTGTCAGCATCAAGGGGCTCATCTGCTTTATGAAACAGTGGGGGCTGGGTGCTAAGAAAATCTTGATAATTAGCCGATGGGTGTTCATCACGACCTCGGGACTGGTGATGAAATTGGCCCATCTGAGCCTGCACTAGCTGGTTGAGTAGTTCTGTCTGTCGGGCCATGACCTCTACTAGATTTGGTGGGGCTGGTGGCGGTTGTTGGGAACTGCTAGCTTGGTCTGGCCGGAAACCCTCCGGGGTTCCACGAGTAGCTCCAACCATCTGAAACAAAGGAGATATCCATTATCAACCATATTCTTATTCCTATTTTCAGATGATATACTGCTAGCAGACATGTAGTTCACATGATTCATTCAACCAACTCATTTCAGATACAAAGATATTGAACAAGAAGGCAGAACACGAGGCTTAGATTACATCGCAGATACTAGTGGTCCTTAATATCGTACATCAAGGTGGTTCAACTGCTATGAGTTAAGCTATATGTACACATGCCACATATACTACAACAAGTGGCTCTAAGTCTAGGTAATCTACTCACGACCTATATCACAGTATTCTACACTAAGTACATCTGAAAGATCGACGATTTAGATGGACTAAAAATCATCGAAGTTGCCTACGGAGGACTGGCTGCTGGAAGAGGAATAATCTGGCTGAGGATTGGGCTCTGGGTCTCCATGCTCGGAATCAAGATCAGAAACTCCCTCGATTTCCTCCGGGTCTTCTTCTCCACCTTCAGGGGCTACAGGTACAGCAGGAGGTACTAGCTGCTCCTGGAGTTCGTCGATGTGAGCATGAGCATCGTCGACCTCAAGGATAAGGTCGTGAATTTGCTCCTGGAGGAACTCAATGATCGTGTTGCGCTAAGTGATGATTGCATCACTTTCATTGATCTGATCCTCCCGGTGAAGAATAGCCTCCTCCCGTGCTGTGATAATCTCCTCCTTCTCCGTGACCAAGGCTTGAAGCTCCACTATCTGGGTGACCTGTGGATCAGCATTTCGATAGTGACCTTGAGCTATGCCAATCACCTGACCCACACCACGGCGTAGCAGAATCTGATAGTGGCGCTGAACATTCATGAACCTGATAAGACCACGGAGCGTTTCTTCGGCTGAATCTCCCAACAAGTGGCCATAATGGGCTATTCTGAAATTCCACTCAGGATCACCAGAATCTATTGCAGGGAATAGGCCGATAGGATACTCTGCAACTTCCATAGGATGCTGGTTGCAGAAGAGGTGGATGGCTTCAAGAGCTGCAGTCTCGATGGTGTCAACGAGACGATAACCAACCACATCGACCTCGATGGGCTGCCACTGCGAACGGAAAGGGTGCTGAGGAATAGTCATCTTGACTCTACACCGGGGAACACCCTCTTCCCGATACTCCACTCCGTCGTACTGGGGAGGCTCGGTGTAGAAGAATAGACTAAGGGATTCCCATAGGAGACAGGGAAAACCCTCCCAGTGCAAGGCATTGGTGTGGAGATGCCCCACGTGATCCCAGAAGACGTTTGAAGGGGCTGCCATCTGCAACAAGAATGCAAATGTTGAGATATATTTACCCTGCTGAGAACTCACAAGGTAAATGGAACAAGACAATCGATTCTGATAACAGCAAAGGCTGGAAATCAGATGCATGCTTAAGGTACTCAACTAAAGCTATCACAAGAATCCTATTAGAACCATACTAAGGATAGACAACACTTTACCTGTTCTTAAAGAACAATACATTTAAGCATTTATTTATTTGATGATTGATTATGCATACACGTACTATTCGACCTCACAACCAAAACAACTGCCGAATATCTTCGGACTTACACGGTTAATTTTGGTGGCATAACACATACGTCTCTCACTAATATCTAGTCGATAAATCCAATCCGTCTTAATCTTCTAATCGTGGTTAGTGTACCTGCAGAAGACCACAATTATATAACCTGAACCTTTCATGGCAGCACGGCATGAAAGCATCCCCAAACAGTACTGTTCACTATAGAAACAGCATATGTACCATTACCGCCGTACAGACGATGTTAACATACGTTATCGAAACAACGTATTCACGGGGCTACCGCAAATTGCGGGGATATGAACAACGATCACTATACCCTGCGCCGAACCATATACTCCCAATATAACCAACCTAAGTTGATATATTGGCAGCATCTCAAGTAGGCCACTACTTGAGAAACAGCGTTCGGTTCGCATCACCGATGGGAAGGCTAACTCCCCAGTTAGCTGAGGATCCTTACCTTCTTACCTCACCATCGATGGTGTCGTTACAAGTAGTAAAGTTGGGTTATGCATGAATTTAAGTTTTGACCGAAAGTAGTGCTGCAAGTTATAATTATATCCTATACATATATATATATATATGCCAATAGCCACCTGATCATTCCCATAAAAGTCCCTAGGGCTTTACGATCTAAACACCAACCTTAACGAATCCAACGCACTTTGTAAACTCATTTGTTTAGCAAATTCTTATCCTGAAAACACTTTCTAAAAGCTGCTGCGGTTGTAAGAGTAAACCTGCTGCTCTGATACTAGCTGTGGCAGAACCGCCTGGATTATTCCGGTTCAAGTGCACTAGTCATCGCTATACAGCCGATACTAACTCAACGCACTTCAAACGGAACAACACATTGGTCTGTCAGGTCTCCGCCCGATGCAACCACGGTTCAACAGGATCGAAGCAGGCTTACCTCGCACGAAGGCGAGTTTACAATCACAAAACAGCTCATCAACTTTTAGTTCACGAAGTATTAAACATTATTACAAACCGGTTCAAACTTAAAGTAATAAACAAATATTGTTTAAAATGACAAGCTAAACAGCTTGCCAGGATCACTGTGGAAGAAAATTAACACGCGACTACACACGTCGCGAAGGTTGACACCATGCTCAGCCCGAAGTATGGCATCATTCAGGAGGGGTCACTGCTAGCCGGGGACGGATCCCACTCCACGAACCAGCCAAACGGAACAGAAGTGGGCCATGCAGGGCTATCCATGGGGTTCTCAAGGGTCATACCTGAAAAACAGACTAGCAAGACTGAGTATACTAATACTCAGCAAGACTTAACCGGGTCATGGTATACATAGCCATGTAGCTAGACTTATGCTGGCTTGTAATGGTTCTAGGTTTAATTTCAGCTGAAAAGCATCAATGAGTATGATCTACTTTCATGTTTTAGCTTTCAGATTCTAGTCTCATTAATTATTCTAGGTAAGCGCCTATTCTAGACAATCATGGTAGAGATTGACATCCATCCAGATTATTCCATAGTGGTTACTGTTCTTACTCTATGTGGCAAAAGGAATAAGCAGTCTCAATCTCCACGACAAACAGACGATTCTGATTCGAATTTCCAAACCTTGCAAGGGTAAACCTAACTCACACGCGTGGAACATCCAAAGATCGTTTCGAAGGAACCGTTTCCCTCATATTCCGGGTTATGGATCAGGGCCACCACAAGCGACTGTAGGACCATACGCACACCAATTGTGCAGGATATACATCTGTAGCGCGACTACATGATCGTACTCCTATCTGCTATGCAGAACGTACTCCCACACATCGGTGCATGTGTACAACAGAAAACCCAGTAATCGAGTGGTGGAGACATGTCCATTTGCTGGGCCATTCAGGTACTAGGCTTACCGCTTTACCATATTTCACGGCATGTGGCCAGTACTTTCAAACGCTTAGCCACCACTACCACACACTGCGACCTTAACAACCTTTATCAACACAGATAGGGTAACCTTCCGAGTCATGACACTGCACATGACCCTGTCGATCATCGTTATAGTGATTGCAGAATAGTAAGCATTCAACTCCTATATCGCGCGAGTGACAGGAAATCACCCGACTTCTACTGGTCTTATTAGCAGAGCATTTATTCGATAAGGACTCGGGCACATTACATAGGTTCGTAGTATCAATGCATCTAGGGTTCCCTTTCAACTTCTAGACTTAATGCAAGATATAATTTATAAGTATAAGATTGCATAAGGTAGTAATTTGAAATACTGGGTTATGCACCGAGGCTTGCCTTCTTGAGCTGGGCTAGGGTCAGTGGTGTCAGAAACTTCCGAACTTTGGTTTGGGGCTTCAGTTAATATCTCGGCCACGTTCGCAGGATCTTCAGATAATCCAAGTTCGGGTTCCTGAACCAGCTCGTAGATTCCGTCGTCGAGTGTTACTGACTCTACATGATATGCAATGATTTAAGTGGGATGGTTCTTGAGTTAAGGATTTTACTTCGCAATAAAGTTGCAATCCAATAAATTAACAAATATAAACTCATGACACAAGGGGGTTTGGATTCAAAGCTACTATTTATACTTAATTTGTGGTTATATTAATGGAATTACTTTGAAGTAATTTGACAAGTTTGATTTTTATTTTAAAAACCATAAAGGTTCTGATCTTGAATTTTTGTGGATAAGCTTATATCTAGTGGGTAGGTTTATATGAATTTTTCATAATTTTCTAAAAATACAAACTAGGGTATTTAAATTTTAATTCACACTTCAAGTTTAAATGCAAACTTTAAGTAAAACAGTGTTGTAAAATCCTAAAATATTTACTATGGACTATTCTACTGTAGATCATTACATGGTAAAAAGTTCTAAGTATAAAGTCTTTAGTAGCATGCTTAATTAAATTCAAACCCTTTTCAAACCTAATTTGCAATAATTTTCACACAAGCTTACTTATGATCTAAACAGGCTACACACCAAAAATCACAAGAAAATAAGCTTGTATGTAAAAGTTATGCATAAGAAACCAGACTTTGTTAACAAAAGTTGTAGATTCAAACTTTTAGATTCTAACAAAGCTGGTTTGGCAATTTTGGATTTTTCTACAAATTCCTATTAATTTTACAAGTTGGCTGATTTGAATATAGAGACGGGTATTGATTTTCTACAGAAAGGCACCTAGAATCATTTGAATCCTTGCAATCAAGCCCTTGGTCGGGATTCAACAGGGGAACAGATCGATGGCGATCAAATCTGGCGAGGGGGCTCACCGATGGCGAGGGGCAAGTGGGGGAAAATGACCAGGGACTCACGGCGGTCACGTGGGTGGCCGGTGTTAGGGAAGGGAGGTGCTGAGGTGGCGTAACGACGGCGAAGCCGAGTGGGCGGCGGAGCTCCGAGGGGGTTGACGGTGTTTCTCTTTGGTCATGGACCGATGACTCCAACCCTTCTAGACATGATGATGATCACTGGTCTAGACATCTCGTCAACCTGCCCCTCTTCCTATAGGCTATCTGAAGTTCCCTTCAAGTTGTCTTCCAAAGCAGAGTGCACAAACTGGGGTGCATACCTAAATCAACACCTAAAAACCAAAGACCCTGTGACAGAGAAGGAACACACAGCTTTCCTGAATCTTTGGTTAGAGCACTTCCTATTCTGTGGTCCTTCCCTTGCTCCAACCAAGAATTATCTTCCTCTAGCGTATGAGCTGGCCAAAGGTCATACTGTTGGCCTTGGTAAATTATTCCTTGGAGAAATCTACAGATGCCTTCATCTGATGTCTTTGAGCCTTCTTTCCCAGAAGAAACTTAGGACTGGTGGTCCCTAGTGGTTCATCCAATTGGGGCTCACCTTTACTTTCAGGACTTTATCCCGAACTTTCCTTCTTTGGCCAATAACTCTTTCCCGGACCAAAGTGGGAGGCAGATCAGATGCACCAGCTTTGGCCAGGCTTTGTACAGCTTTCCTGGCGGCAAGTTGAATCCCTTAGATGCTTCACAATGGTTTAGGATTTTCTATAGGGGCCTGAACAACCCTATCTTCCTTCCCTACACTGAATCTGAAATTTTCGAGAACCCGACCACCTTTAGGTTGGCTGATTTTGCCGATGATGTCGACACCCGGCGCCTGTACTCTGTCATGATTCACCCTTGCCTCCTCCCAGTCGGCATGAGTACATCCAATCGGATCATTAAACCGGGATATGAGTTCTATCAGCTGGTCGTAACAGCCTGACAGTTTGGCCTCGGGCAAGTTCCTCCTCACTTCCTCCTTCATCATTTAACAGCCAACTGAATCGATCTGCCTGATGCCGTCACCACTCAAAGATGTTACAGCCTATTTTCAGACTTTCTCATCCCAATCCCTGTTGACCTGACATTCACCTCTTTGGCCATCGACTTCGAGAACTGGTGGTCGATGTGGAAGACCCATGTCTTCTGGAAAGCCCTGGGGCCGATGCTGCAGCAGATTCATGCTGAGTATGAAGTCCCTGAGGAAGAGATATTACCGTCAATCCACCGTTTTTTCCTTCTGACTTTGCTCAATTCCTTTTCTAATTCTATTTGCTCCTTTTGTAGCAGGAGCATGGTCCAGAGCCCAGGAATGATGATGGATCTAACTTCCAGCCTGTTGCCCCCGTGGTTCTTTTCGGTAAAAACGCACCTCCCCCTTCAAAAGGCATCATGCGAATCCAACCCAGCACTGCAAAGTTGACTCCCAAGCGGAAACGGTCTTCTGACATTGCTGCCCCTCGAGCCCACACTAAGGTGAGGAAGATGATCGCCAGAAAGATTCAGAAGGAAGTTGGGCCATCTTTCGCCAGTCAAGAAGCTCCGATCGCTGGCCAGGTTTGGACCGCCCCTCTCATAGCTGATCCTCCGAATATGCACATTTTAACTTGATTACTCCTCCCTTTCTTCCAGTTCGATGTTGTAGACATTTCCAGTGGGGAGGAACCCGCATGCCAAAATGATCCAACTCCAGAAGCTCCAGAAGATTCTTTGGCACCGGTCAGCGCCTTGGTCACCCTTCAGGATCCCATCCCAAAAGCTCCGAAAGTCCCTATAATGTTGGTTGACGCTTCGGTAATCCTTCAAGGTCTGCAGGAGCCGGTCATTGCCGCGTCGGACGTTGGTCCCTCTCTGGAGGAGCCGACTGTCTCCTCGTCGACTATCAGACTTCCTCCGAAAGGGGCGTGCCTGCAAGAGCCGATTGTTGCTTCACCGGCTATCATTCCTCCTTTAGAAAAGGTAAGTCCCCAAGAGCCGATCATCGCTTCATCAGCTATCATCGCTCCTCCTCCAGAAAGGGCGCGTCCTCAGGAGCCAATCATTTCTTCATCGACTGTCGTTACTCCTCCTCCAGAATAGGTATGTTTCATCACTAAATTGTTTACATCTTTTCCCTGTGCTGCCCTACTCTCATGCCTTCTTTTAGGGCCTGAACCTTTCAAAGTTGCTTGCATTTGATCTTGCATCTGTCGGCTCGGCCATACTAGAAGTTGACGATCCTCAACAAGATTCAACCAGTGTCGCCAATCAACTTCTCCGTGTGAAGGGCCTTCTATCAGCTCCAATCGACGCCTTGGTCCAGGATTCCAGTGCAGTAAGGCAGATCCTCGAGGAGATCAAATCTTAACTTCCTGCAGTCCTTCAGATCAAGCTCTGGCCGACCGGGCACCTCCCCTTCTTTCGGGCAAGAGTAGAACAGGCTCGTCATAGGATTGAGACCCGTCGCTCTCAAGCCCCCTTGAAGGCCAACATTGCTGAGAGGTGCCGGTCACTTAACGAAAAGAAAGCGGTTCTGGATGCCAAGGCCCATACATCTGTGCATTCTCAAAGGCTTCATCTTCTGGAGAAGGAATTAGAAGACCTCAAGGCTAAGATCTGGGCGATCGAGCAACGCATCCAAGAGAAAAAACTTATTGCCAGCTCCAAACAGGAAGCAGAGGCCCTGACCATTCAACTGAAGGTAGAACTTGCAGAGCTAAGCGCTTTGAGTAGGCAGGTGGTGTCAGGAGTGGACAAGGACGATGAAGCGGTGATTGCTGAAGTTGACCGTGTCCATCGTGAAGCCATTGCTGCCATCGACGAATTTCTTCAGTAGGCTTCCTTTGTTAGATACACCTGCATGTATTTATTTTAAGATTCTAAAGTCGATGGTTATACATCGGCTACCCGATCAACTCGATGTGTTAGGGACAAAGTACTTCTCTTTCTCTTTTATATATGTGGGCCAACTGCACATATCGGCCTTCTTTTCTTGTACTCACCCTGGCGCATATTACTATTTTCTGCCTGTACGAGTCATCAGGTTCCGTCGGCTCATATCTTTCAGCGCCGCGTCGGCTTTCTCTTGTTCGGGCCAATTGATCATATCGGTTTACAGCCTGATGTGTGGAACCAGCTTTACTGCTCACCATCCCACATACTCGGGAAGTACTTCTTGAGATGTTGACCGTTGACCGCCACTGGGAACTTGACGCCATCCAACTCTTCAAGCATATATGCATTCCCAGATAGGACTTGGTCAACCCTATAAGGCCCATGCCAGTTTGGAGAACACTTGCCATACGCTGCATCTTTAGTCCCCAATGGTAGCACTGCTTTCCAAACCAGATCTCCAACTCGGAATTCCTTCAGCTTGACTTTCTTGTTGTATGCACGGGCTACTTTGGCCTTATTTTCTTTGATCTTCTCGAGTGACCAAATCCTAAGCTCCGTGATGTCCTCAACATTATAATTCATCAGAGTAGCATACTCTTCAGCCGTCAAGTCATTCTGGAACTCTATGCGCCTCGAGCCGGCCGTAATTTCCCACGGTAAAACAGCCTCCTGACCATACACTAGGTGATAAAGAGAAGTTTTTGTTGCTCCATGGCAAGAAATATGGCATGCCCACAATGCCTCTGATAAGACCTTATGCCAACACCTAGGATATTCATCAATCTTTCTCTTGATTAACTTGATAAGGCTCTGATTGGATGCTTCAGCTTGTCCGTTTGCTTGGGCATAATATAGAGATGACCTGATCAGCTTGATGCCCATGTCGTTGGCGAATTTCTTGAACTCCTCTGAAATAAAGACCGAACCTCCATCTGTTGTAATGGTCTAAGGAATCCCGAACCTATGAACGACATGCTCCTTGACAAAATTAATAACATCCTTGGATGCCACCGTCTTCATGGGGACCACCTCCACCCACTTGGTAAAGTAGTCTGTGATGGCCAAAATAAACTGGTGGCGTTTGCTGGATGGAGGATTAATTTTGCCGATCATGTCCATGCCCCAGCCTCTGAACGGCAATGGTTTGACGATAGGGTTCATTACTGACGCTGGTACCATCTGAATCTTCCCGAACCTCTGACATGCCTGAAATCCTTTATAATATTTGAAGCAATCTTCAAGCATGGTGGGCCAGTAATACCCTGATCGCCTAATTAGCCATTTCATCTTATGAGCCGATTGGTGAGTCCCACAGGTGCCTTCATGGACTTCGTGTAAGAGCCAATTGGATTCAACCGGCCCCAGGCATTTGAGCAGCAGACCTTCCAAAGTCCTGTAGAATATGTCATCTTCTATCAGGACGTATGTCATAGCCTTGTAGCGTATCCTCTTGGGTGCCCCCGAGCCGAATCCTTCAAATAATTGAAGATATCGACTCTCCAATCTCCCTGGTCTAGTAGGTGTACCTAAAGATCGGTTCTGTCCGCTACAGCCTTGTATCCCGAAGCCATCTGTGACAAATCATTGGCCTCCGAATTTCGAGTCCTAGGTATCCAATAGAAATTTATGTACCTGAATTGGACCATCAGCTCTTGACATTGCACCCATAACGGGAAAAGTGACTCGCTCTCACACCTGTATTCTTCTGTGAGCTGAGAGATTACCAATTTTGAATCCTCGAAAATTTCCACTGCTTCAGCTCCGGCCTCAAGAAGCAACTCCATACCTTTACGCACCGCTTCATATTCTGCGAGGTTATTGGTGCAAGCGGTAGGCAATCTGATTGAAAAGGAATACGTTGCCACCCGAGGCGACACAAGCAAGACACCTATGCCACATCCATCTCCGCAAACCGACCCATCAAAGTACATGTCCCATGCACGTATGGAAAGTGCTGCTATGTCAGTATTGACCCTTTCTGCAATAAGATCTGCCAACGATTGCCCTTTGACCGCCTTCACGGGTTGGTACCGAACATCGAATTCTGACAACGCAAACATCCATTTTCCAAGTCGGCCTTTCAATACAGGAGCCGATAGCATGTGTTTTATGACATCCAATTTGCAGATGACAATTATCTCGGCTGATAGCAGGATATGATGAAGCTTTGTGCACGTAAAGAATAAACAAAAGCATAACTTCTCAATATCAGGATACCTTGTCTCCGCATCTAGCATCCTTCTGCTGAGGTAGAACACAACCCTCTCTTTATCGTCATGCACTTGTATTACTACTGAAGCGATGGAGGTGTCACCTACTGATAGGTACACGTAGAATGGCCTATCTTGTTGGGGTGGAGCATGCATAGGTGGTTTTGACACATACTCCTTGATCTCTTCAAATGCTCGTTGCTGCTCTACTCCCCAGCGAAACTCTTCGTTGGCTTTAATTTTTACCAACTCCATAAAAGGCTCAATCCTCCCAGAAAGATTGGAAATAAACCTTCTAACAAAGTTGACCTTACCAATGAGCTGTTGGAGCTCCCTCTTCGTAGTAGGTGGCACCATGGTTCGCACAGCCTCTTGGCTTTTCAGGCCGATCTCGATTCCTCTCTCATGAACCAAGAAACCCAGAAACTGACCGGCTGAAACGCCGAAAGCGCACTTCTTTAGATTCATTCTAAGCCCGAACCTTCTAGTTCTTTCCAGAACTTACCGTAAGTCCACCAAGTGCCCTTCAACTGACACAGACTTCACCACGACATCATCAATATAAATTTCCACCAGCTTGTCGTTCAAGCCATGGAAAATGTAGTTCATGGCACGCTGATATGTAGCGCCAGCATTCTTCAACCCGAAACCACATATTTGAACAGTCCTACTACCCCAGGTACCCTGAATGCAGTCTTGTTTACATCCTCGGGAGCCATGAAGATCTGGTTATAACCGGCATTGCCATCCATGAAACTCAAGATCTTATGACTGGCAGTCGCGTTAATCAACATCTCTGCAACAGGCATCAGATATTCATCCTTTGGAGTAGCCCTGTCGAGGTCTCTGAAGTCCATGCAGACTCACCATCAGCTGTCCTTCTTTTGCACAGGTACAACACTTGAAATCCAGTCGGCATACCTGCAAGGCCTGATGAACCCTGCCTCTAGCATTTTCTCCACTTCCTTCTTAACCTCCACCAGGACCTCAGCCTTCATCTATCATGCTCACTGCTGAAATGGCCAAAATCCATTCTTGAGAGGGAGCCGATGCTCGACTATACTCCTGTCTAACCCAGGCATCTCCGTGTAATCCCAGGCGAAGCAATCTGCATATTCTTTTAGCAAAGCTATCATCAGCTCTCATAAACATGGGCATAACTTTTTGCTAACAAATGTTGGTCGTGGCTTATCCCCAGGACCAATATCTACTTCTTCGAGCTCGTCAGCCGATGTAAACCCGTATCCTAGTTTCCCATCATCTGTTAAATCAACACTGCAAATGGACAAGGAAGATAATAAAAAGAATTTTGGCCGATCATCGAGATCGGCCACTTTATGTCCTTCAGTGCTCTTTAAAACTTTACAACAAGAGTAAAGCCGGCTATCAAAGCGGGCCTTCTTGTAACTGCTATGATTATGTACAACACTTGACATCAAAGGTTTGCCCTTTATTTTTTGGGGCCGATCGCGAGAATCGGCCTCAACAAGTGCATTAGAGCAGCTCGTTCTTTGTGACTCATCTACTCTGTAAGGCCAGTGGATAAGATCAGCCTCACCCCATTTTTTGTAGCTTCAATGCGGTCGCAGCCTTCCAAACTGATTCCTGAGATCGGCTCTTGGTCTTCCGCATCCCAGATGCTCATGGCAGCATGTGAGATCTCGATCGAGTCATCTGCGCGAACCACCTCTACCTCATCTCCATCCCACTGGATTAGACATTGATGCATTATGGAAGGGATGCAGCAGTTGGTATGGATCCAATCCCTGCCATGTAGGATGTTGTATGTGCTCTTGCTGTTAACGATGAAGAAAGAGGTCGGGACAGTCTTGTTTCCGACGGTCAGATCCACACTAAGGACACCTTGGGCTTCTGACGTCTACCCGTTGAAATCACTTAGTGTGATGTTAGTCTTGATCAGGTCTCAAGCGGACCGCCCCAAGCGGCGCAGCACTGAGTACGGCATTATGTTAACTACCGCTCCTGTGTCAACCAACATCTTGTTGATGGGCTGGCCGTTTATGTAACCCTTGAGATATAAAGCCTTCAAATGCCTGTAGTTCTTTGCTTGTGGCTTCTCAAATATTACCGGCCGCGGCCCCAAGTCAAGCTGGGCTTCCGATAACTCCTCATGGCCTCGAGCATGGAATTCTACAGGGAGCACAAACAGCATATGCGCATCAGCCGATGTCTTCACGTCGGCTCTTGTTGATTTTGGCCGCCACTCCTTCCAGGGAGGGTGCGACTCCCTTTTCTGCTCGTAGTGGACTTTGTCCACCAAATCCGGGTGCGCCTTCCTTAGTGACTCAAGATATCTAGCCTCAGCTTCTTCCAGGCTGTGCAACCGCTGAACCCTACATTTCTAAGAATGGTTAAGTCCATCAGGGCACCAGCACAGACAGTGATACTTATCTTCTTCTTCTTCGAAGTCCACCCTCCTTCGTGGTGGTTGAATCTGCTCTTGCTGAGACAGCACAGGTCCCAAACGCCGGAAAACCGAGACCCCTTCTGCATCTTGTTTCCGGGGTCTGCACTCCGGACAGTCCTTGGTAGTAGGCAATTGACTCATGCCGGAATCCCAACGATACCTTAAGAACGGGAAATGCCAATTATCACGCGCATCTTCCTGTTTCTTCAAACGCTTTCCAGTACGGCGCTCATACTCCTCCTCCTCTAACTCACATTGGAGATGCTGCTGGTACTGGTATTCGTACTTCTTGAAGAGATTGGAAGAAGTTGGCTTCTGATTCCTGACATGCCTCACTTGTTCCTCTGTGATATATCCCTTTTCCCCTTTTTGGGGCCGATTGCAAGGATCAGCCTTTTCATCCTTGGTTTGGTGGCGTGGTGCAAACCCTACCATGTTAATGCTGAGTACGAAATCTAATAGCCGCCTCACAGACCAGTCATAACCTTCCACCACGTTCACACTTGGGAAAGGCTGGGTGTCGACCTTCATGGCGGTTTGGCCCAAGATCAATCGGCCTTGCTCAATAGCCGATTGGATCTGTTGACGGAGTTCCTTGCAGTCGCTCGTGATGTGAGTAAAAGAGTGATGCCACTTGCAATATGATCTTCCCTGCAGCTCCTGCGCCGTAGGAGGCTTGCAACCTTTAGGTAACTTCAACTATTTTTCTTTCAATAACAGATCAAATATCTATTCAATTTTGCTCACGTTGAAGTCAAAACCTTTCAGAGGCCCTTTCTGTTTCACCCACTTACAGGACACGGGATTTGCCCCCCGAGTCCATTCTGCAACTGCTACTTCCTGATCATCCTCAGAGTCTTCAGCTTCTTCTGCATCGATCAATGTCACTTGACACTTGAACTTATCTTGGTATAGCTCTGGGTGGCGCTGCTCTTATGTCATTATCTTTTGTACTAAGTGTGCCAAAGAGTTAAACTCCAATTGGAAAGCCAGATCCTTGATCGGATTTAGTAATCCCAAGGATGCCAACTCGACCGCCTCCTTCTCCGAAATCCCGGTCGAGTAACATCGGTTCTTCACCTCTCTGAAGCGTTGGATATATTCTGCCATAGTTTCCCCACACTTCTGCCGCACTTGTGCCAAATCAGCAATTCCTGCTTCCGCAGCTTCCGAATGATACTGGATATGAAATTGCTCCTCCAGCTGCTTCCAGGTGCAGATCGAATCAGGGCCGAAGGATGTATACCATCCGAAGGCTGGCCCTGTGAGAGATTGTGAGAAAAACCTCACTCGCAAGGGATCCGACACCGAGATCATCTCTAATTGTGCTAAGTATCGGCTCACGTGCTCGATGGAGCTAGATCCTTCTGCTCCACTGAATTTGGTGAACTCAGGAAGCCGATACTTAGGCGGTAGGGGAATTAAATCAAAGTCACTAGGATACGGCTTAGTATAGCCGATTGCCCTTCTCTTTGGTAGGATGCTAAATTGATCTCTTAGGATGGCACTGATCTGATCTACCATCTGCGCTCCTGGGGCTGAGTGCGCACTATCGTAACTCGGCCCGGTGGCATAGGCAGCTAGCCACGCTTGTTTGTCAGCATCCGCTCCGGAAATTTCTCCAGCCACCCTTTGTACTGAGTGTACCGGATTATTGCTATCCGGTATATAAGCACACATGTATTCATGCGGGATCTCCTTGGGCGGCTCGCTGAAGAATTGGTGATCTACAGGATCACCTCCCACCTTGTAAACAACATGGGCCGGAGAGCCATGTGATTCTGAAGCCGCGAGCGCATAAGGCAGTGGTGGCCTAGCCTGGAATGGCAATTCTCCCTTGTAACTCCCCAAGGTAGGTCCTGTTGGAGAGTATTGGTGCTTCATGATTTCCTAGACCACGCGCAGCGCAACACGCTCGAAAGCATTTACCAAGCTCTCGGAGTGTCGGTGCAGCGAGTGTGCCACCACGTAGTTTACTTCCTGACGTAGAGCTCTAGTACGATCTTCTGACGGGGTGGACACATCTATGCCATCAAGGGCGCCTTCAGGTGAAAATCCCTTCTACCTGACGCCGTGGTGGTCGGTCTTCTCGAAAGAGCCGATGAGATCAGCTTCGAAGAGAGCCTTAATCTCATCGTATTTCTGCTTGTGTTCAGCAGGCAGCTCCTCATAAGTGATCGGCTCATCCCTCGTCATCCCGTCAACAGAAGTTGATGGAGTTGATGAAGATGATGAAGTTGATGAAGTTGATAAAGATGGTCCCACTAGGCGTGCCAGAATGTGTTGTCGGTCAAAACCCACCGTCGAGCAGCGACAGGCAACACGAGGAGCCGGGACGCTCCCGGGACTGCTGGTGGGCCCCGGTCCCTCGGTCAACGGCCTGAGATCCGGCACACGTCCTGGCTTCTAGGTCGCTAGGCGTGCCACCTGACCTTGTACCTGATCAGGAAGGTGTTATATATTAGTTTCCTGCATGCACAGACACATATAAACATTAGTTCGAGCCATGATCGGCTCATCGGGTGGCTCCTTATATCGGCTATAACAAGCCGAATGTGTTCGGTACCAGATCGGATAAATAAGGCAAATATATCCAATGATAATATAAATCTTGCTCTGTAAACATTAAGCTAATCCAATCTACGACGGTTAAAGCTTTCACTGGGTAACTGGAACATCCTACACATAATCAAGCCTAACAGATACGAAAGGTAACGAAACAACAACTTAAGTAGAGGCCTAAAAACCAACAGAAAGCCAATTCCCAGAACAATCCCTTTTTAAGTTGTTATGAAGCACCAAGCGTAATACCGGAACATTCAATCCGTTTGCAGGGCCTAATCATGTAGATATTAAACTAAATCTTTGATGAACAAAGATTAACCATAACAGATTGGATCTACTAAATGAGAACAAAGCAAGGCGCTGCCCCTATACCTGAGATCGGGCACAGGAACAACTGAACGTTTACAAGCAACAAGCAATGCATGATTAAAGCATGGAAGAGCCGATGCTACTCTGTAAACGTTAAGGTAACAAGTGCTACTCACCGTCAACAACGCTTCAGAATGAGAAACACGAAAGGTAAATAAGCAAGGACGATGCTGCCCAATCACGCAGGGTGTGATCGGGGCCGCACGGCACTTACTCGAGAAACCCTAGAATAGGGGTGGCAATGCACCGAGAGTTGATGATGAATGATTGATTCCTTTATTTGATAATCCAAGGTATATATTTATAGTCTGTAGACTTACCATCCCTAACCAATCCTAACTGAACACGACACGAATCCTGGCTATCTCTATCTAAACTATTTAAACACACATGCCTATCTAGATACATGACCGACCTTGGCCTCAAACACCTGCATAAAGTCTGATTCGCAGGCCCATTATTACTATCCTTCGAGCCCGTCTTGCTCCTCGGCCCACCTTTCTAGCCCGCCTGAATTATGGCGATAACACCGGGGCAGTAGGATTGTTCAAGTATGTGGTCATGACCTTTGGGTTGAAGAATGCCGGCGCCACATATCAACGTGCCATGAATTACATCTTTCACGATCTGATTGGCAAGTTGGTGGAGATATACATTGATGATGTCGTGGTTAAATCTGCATCAGTTGAGGGACACTTAGGAGATGTACGTCAAGTTCTAAAACGAACCAGAAGGTTCGGGCTTAAGATGAATCCGAAGAAGTGCGCTTTCGGTGTATCGGCCGATCAGTTCCTAGGTTTCTTGGTTCATGAAAGAGGAATCGAGATCGGCTTAAAGAGTCAGGAAGCTGTAAAAACAATGGTGCTACCTACTACAAAGAAGGAGCTCTAGCAGCTCTTTGGCAAGATCAACTTTGTTACAAGGTTTATTTTCAATCTCTCCGAGCGGATTGAGCCTTTTATGGAGTTGGTGAAGATTAAAGCCAGTGATGAGTTTCGCTGGAGGGCAGAGCATCAACGGGCATTTGAAGAGATCAAATAATATTTATCAAAACCACCCGTGTTAGTTCCACCCCAGCAAGATAAGCCATTCTACATTTACTTATCAGTAGGCGACACCTCCATCGCTTCGGTGGTGATACAAGTGCATGACGGCAAGGAGAGGGTTGTGTTCTACCTCAGCAGAAGGATGCTAGATGTGGAGACCAGGTACCCTGAGATTGAAAAGTTATGCCTTTATTTGTTCTTTACTTGTACAAAGCTTCATCATATCTTGCTATCTGCCAAAACGATTGTCATCTGCAAATCGGATATTATCAAGCACATGCTATCGGCTCCTATATTGAAAGGCCAACTCGGAAAGTGGATGTTTGCACTGTTAGAGTTCGATATCCGGTACCAACCCATGAAGGCAGTCAAAGGGCAAGCGCTGGCAGATCTTATTGCAGAAAGGATCAATACTGACATAGCAACGCTCTCTGTGCGCGCATGGGCCATGTACTTTGACGGATCGGCTTGTGGGGATGGATGTGGTATAGGTATCCTGCTCGTGTCGCCTCGAGGGGCAACATATTGTTTTTTAATCAGGTTGCCTACCCCTTGCACCAACAATTTAGAAGAATATGAGGTGGTGCGTAAGGGTATGGAATTGCTTCTTGAGGCTGGAGCGGAAGCAGTAGAAATTTTTAGGGATTCAAAGCTGGTGATTTCTCAGCTTACAGAAAAATACAGATGCGAGAGCGAGTCGCTTTTCCCTTTATGGGAATAATGTCAGGAGCTGATGGCCCAATTTAGGTACATAAATTTCTATTGGATACCAAGGATACAAAATTCAGAGGCCAATGATATTGCATAGATGGCTTCAGGATATAAAGCTTTGGCAGACAGAGCCAATCTTCAGATACACCTGCTGGAACAAGGAGACTGGAGAGCCAATATCTTCAATTACTTAAAGGATCCGGCTCGGGGGGCACCTAAGAGGATACGTTACAAGGCCATGAAGTACGTCCTGATAGGGGACGACTTGTTCTACAGGACTTTAGGAGGATTGTTGCTCAAATGCTTGGGGCCGATTGAATCGAATCGGCTCTTACACGAGGTCCACGAAGGCACTTGTGGGACTCACCAATCGGCTCATAAGATGAAGTGGCTGATTAGGCGATCGGGGTATTACTGGCCCACCATGCTTGAAGATTATTTCAAATATTATAAACAATGTCAAGCATGTCAGAGGTTTGGGAAGATACAAATGGTACCAGCGTCAGTAATGAACCCTATCGTCAAACCCTGGCCATTCAGGGGTTGGGGTATGGACATGATCGGCAAAATTAATCCTCCATCTAGCAAAGGTCACCAGTTCATTTTGGCCATCACGGACTATTTTACCAAGTGGGTGGAGGCCATCCCTATGAAGTCAGTGGCATCGAAGGACGTCATCAATTTTGTTAAAGAACATGTCATTCACAGGTTCAGGATGGAGGGTCGGTCTTCATATCAGAGAGTTGAAAAAATTCGCTACTGACATGGGCATCAAGCTGATCAGGTCCCCTCCATACTATGCTCAAGCAAATGGACAAGCTGAGGCATCCAATCAGAGCCTTATCAAGTTGATCAAGAGAAAGATCGATGAGCATCCTAGGCATTGGCATGAAGTCTTATCAGAGGCATTATGGGCATACCGTGTTTCGTGCCACGGAGCAACAAAAACATCACCTTATCACCTGGTGTATGGACAGGAGGCTGTATTACCGTGGGAGATTACCGCCGGCTCGAGACGCGTAGAGTTCCAAAATGACCTAACAGCTTAAGAATATGTTGCTCTGATGAACGATAACATTGAGGACCTTATGGAGCTCAGACTTTGGTCACTTGAGAAGATCAAAGAAAATAAGGCCAAGGTAGCCCCCGTGTACAACAAGAAAGTCAAGCCAAAAGAATTCCAAGTCAGAGATCTGGTTTGGAAAGCGGTGTTACCATTGGGGACTAAGGATGCAGCGTATGGCAAATGGTTTTCAAATTGGCATGGGCCTTATAGAGTTGACCAAGTCCTACCTGGGAACGCATATATGCTTGAGGAGTTAGATGGCGTCAAGTTTCCAGTGGCTGTCAATGGTCAACATCTCAAGAAATACTTCCCAAGTATTTGGGATGATGGGCAATAAAGCCGATGCTACGCATCAGGCTGTGAGCCGATACGATCAGTTGGGCCATACAAGTGAAAGTTGATGCTACGCATTAGGCTATGAGCTGATACGTTCAGTTGGCCCATACAAGTGAAAGCCGACGTTACGCATCGGGCTGCGCACAAGAAAAGGAGCCGATATGTTCAGTCGGCCCGCAAAAAAAATATTTTGTACCCAACACACTGAGTTGGTCAAATAGCCGATGTATAACCATCGACTTTAGAAGTGTAATCGGAATACATGCAAGTTCTGGGCGACAACGGGATACATAAGATGAGTACAAAATGTTTTACTGAAGAAATTCATCAATGGCCACGATAGCTTCAAGACGGACGCGATCGGCTTCTGCGATCACTGCCTCATCATCCTTGTCCTCGCCTGACACTATCTGCCGACTCAAAACACTCAACTCTGTGAGCTCTATCTTGTTGGGAGTGGGCTACGAGGTCCTTCTCATCCTGGATGCACTGCTTAGTTGCCCGGACTTTTGCCTTGAGGTCTTCCAACTCCCTCTCCAAAGATTGAAGTCTTTGGGAATATGCAGAAGTGTCAGCTTTAACATCTAGAGCTGCCTTCTTCTTGTTGAGCAGTCGGCACCTCTCGGCAATATCGGCTTTTAAGGGGGCTTGTGAGCGACGGGCTTCAATCCTTTGCCGAACCTTTTCTGCCCTCGCCCGAAAGAAGGGAAGATGTTCGGTTGGCCAGAGTTTGAGTTGAAGGATTTCCGGGAGTTCGGGCTTGATCTCCTTAAGAATTTGCCTCACTTCGTTGGAGTCTTGGACCAAAGCATCAATTGGAGCTGAGAGCAGACCCTTTATGTGGAGAAGTTGGTTAGAGACGCTAGTCGGCTGTGGTTGATGATCATCTGCTTCGAGTATGGCCGAGCCAACGGATGCAGGGTCAAACGAGAGCAGCTCCGAGAGGTTCAAGCCCTGAAAGAAGGTAGAAAATTAATACGGCACAGGGAAAGGGAGAAGCAAATGGCTCAGAGATATTACACACCTTTTCTTGAGAAGGATTGATAGCTGATGAGGTGACTATCGGCTCCTGCAGATCCTGAAGGTTGCCCAAGGTGCCAACTGTCGTTGCAAGATTTTCTGGAGTTTCCAAGATCGGATCCTGGAGGTTGACCAAGGTGTCGGCTGTCGTTGTAGGATTCTTTGGAGCCTCTAAGGTTGGGTTTCCTTGGCATGCTTGCTCTTCCTGGAGGAAATATCCACGATATCAGCCTGCAAGCAAGGAAAGAGCAATTGAGTCAAAGTATACCTGTTTAGAGGATCAATTCTAAAGGGACAATCCGAACCTGGTTGACGTTGGGAGCTTCTTGATCGGTAGAAGATGGTCTGGCGTCCTTCCGAATCTTCCTAACAATCATCTTCCTCGCCTTAATCTGGGCTCGGAGGGCAGCAACGTCGGAGACTCATTTTCGCTTGGAGGCCAATTTTGTAGAATCAGGCTGGATTAGCATTATGACCTTCGACAGGGGAGGTGCGTCCTTGACAAAGAGGACTACAGGAGCAACCGGTGAGAACTTGAAAGTGGAGCCATCATCGTTCTTAGGCTCCGGACCATCCTCCTTCTACAGAGAAAATAAGTGGAATTAGAGAAGGGGTCAAACAGAATCATGAAGAAGTATTAAATTGACGGTGATACCTCTTCCTCAGGGGCTTCATACTCAGCGTTAATCTGCTTCAACATTGGCCCCAAGGCTTTTCGAAAGACGTGGGTCCTCCATATTGACCACCAATCCTCAAAGCCAATGGCCGAAAAGGCAAAAGATAAGTCGACGGGGATTGGGATGTGAAGATCAGTGAACAGGCTATAGCATCTTTGGCTAGTGAGAATATCGGGCAGATCGGCTCTACTTATTGTCAGATGGTGGAGGAAGAAGTGGGGAGGAACTTGCCCAAGACCAAATTGCTGGGCTGCTACGACCGGCTGGTAAGATTCATAGCCTAGTTTGATGATTCCGTTGGAGGTGCTCATGCCGATAGGAAGGAAGCAAGGACGGATCATGATGGAGTACAAATGCTGAGTGCTTTCACCATCGGCAAAGTCATCCAATCTAAAGGCACTTGGATTTTCAAAGCTTTCAGAATCTGTGTAAGGAAGGTAGATTGGATTGTACAAAGCTTGGCCAAAGCTGGTACATCTAATGCGTCTCCCACTCTGATCTGGGAAGGAATTATTGGCCAGAATAGGGAAGTTGGTATGTGGTTCTGGAAATACAAGTGAGCCCATAACTGAATGAACCACCAGGGACCACCAGTTCTAAGTTTCTTTTGGGAGAGCAAGCTTGAAGACATCAGGTGAAGATATCTATAAACTTCCCCAAGAAACAGTTTGCCATGGCCAATAGTGTTACCTTTGGCCATTTCATATACTAGAGAAACGTAGTTTCTGGTTGGAGCAAGGGAAGGACCGCAAAATATGAAGTGTTCCAACTAGAGGTTCAGGAAGGCCGTATGTTCTTTCTTAGTTACAAGGCCTTTGGTTTTGATGTGCTGGTTTAGGTAGGCACCCCAATTTGTGCATTCTGTTTTGGAGGACAACTTAAAGGGGACCTCAGGCATTCTGTAAGCAGAAGGGCTGGGCGATGCAATGTCCAAACCAGTAATCATCACTACATCCATGAGGGTTGGAGTCATCGGCCCATGGCCAAATAAGAAGCAGTTTAGGGCATCAGACCAAAAATAGCCGATGGTTTTTAGAAGGTTTTCATTCTTCTCAAGGGGGGACAATGATAGAGACAGAGCGTCAGCTATTCCTATGGTTTCCCATGTGGGCTGGTAGGCTTTTGCTACTCTGTTATACCAAGATAGCCAGCCCTCGGGAGGATTTGGCTAGGCACGCAGGCTGTCGGCCCAGGAATCTAAGTCTATTTCTTGGCTTACAAATGGGATTCGATTGGCCTCGCAAGAAATCAAATCTATTGGACGCTCATAAGAACAAGGCCCAAGACAAAAGGAATTAGGGAAAGAAGGATGCGGCAAAAGAATGTCAGAAACCTGAAGAATCGATAAGAGCCAAATAACAGGAAAGGATCATTTAATGCTTCAAGGGTTCGAATAATTACTTCAGTAAATTAGCGAAAGGTCGGAGTTTTATCTTCAGACCAAGGACGCCCGCATCGGCATTCGAGGGTTCCGCCATCTGAAGCTCCAATGGTGATCGAAAGCTCAAGATTGGATCTAGGGTTTGCTTTGCAAGTCTTGAGTTCACGGTCTGAGGCTTTGATCTGGGTTTTGCGATTGGATTTGTGAGCAGGGGTTTTGGAGCACAACTTGGATTCGGGAACCTGTGTAGATCTGTTTCGGGAAAGTTCCAGATTTAAGCAGAAGATGGAATTGGTTCAGGGATCGACTCAGATCCGGATCGGTACTTTGAGGGAAAGGACCGATGCATTGCCATCAGCTCCCGATAAATCGGCTTCTCGACAGTTGTTGACTAAAATGAAAGATTTCATTCACAGGGCAGATCATTACAAAAGGGGAGCCGATTGCTCCTAAAGCCGATCTATTGGCTCTGTACATGGCAGTCGTGGCTAATCCTACGAACTACCACCAGTAGGTGCCTAACACCTTGCGGTGCTTGATCAGAGGGGATGCCCTGGTGTCGTTGCCATCGTCCCCGCCACTGTCACCGCTGTAGCCGCTACCTCCTTAAGTCTCTTCATCATCGTCATCTTCATCGTCCTCCAACGACCCACCACGCAGGAAGCCTACTGCTGCCGAGTCTTCCTTGGTCGATGGGGCATCGACTTCTTCCTCCGAGGTGGAGAAGTCCCCCTCCCAGGACATATCGTCGTCATCATCTTCATCCATTTCCCCACCAAGGAGGAGCTGGAGATCTTCGCCGTCGGTCAGGGATTCATCATCCTCTGACCAAGCCTGGAAATCCCACTCCTCTGCATCCCAGTGCAGAGGAGCGCAGGCCTAATAGGCGGCTATGGGATCAAACTCCAGGGTCACCTCTCGAGTTGACTCAGATTCGATGGAGATGATGGAGGAGGCAGAGGATGAAGAAGCCATTGCGGGAGAAGGAGGGGCGAATTGATGCAGTTGCTAATGGCTGAAGGAAGAAGATAGGTGAAAAAGAAATCTACTAGGGCAAGCTTATAAAGGCCAGAGTGGAATATGAATCGGCACCGGGACGGTTTCCAAGGAGTTAGATGCAGAGTAGTCACATTCTGCGGCGGTGGGAGCGGCACGCGTGTACGGATTTTGGAAGTCGAAGAGGCGAGGTGATGGAAAGAAAAAAATGGTTTCAGAATTATTATTGCCGAAACCAGGGGGCATGTGTTATCGCCATAATTTGGCTAGGCCAGAAGGTGGGCTACGAGCAAGATGGGCTCAAAGGATAATTGTAATAGGCTTGCGAATCGGCTCCTGCGTAAGCAGTTTAAGGCCAGATTGGCCATGTATCTAGTTTAAATTAGTTTAGATCTAGATAGTTAGGATTCGTATCATAGTCGATCAGGATTGGTTAGGAGAGGCAAGTCTGGCAAGTCTCCAGACTATAAATATGTGCCCTAGACTACGAATAACAACAACAACAACAAGCATTCGCAAACAACTCTCGGCGCATCACCACCCCTGTTCTAGGGTTTCTCTAAGGTATGTGCTATGCAGCCCCGATCTCTAAGGTTTCGCATGATCGGGGTAGCATCGTTCCTACCTATTTATCTTTATGTTTCTCGTGCTGAAGCGTTGTTGATGGCGAGTAACACTAGGTATCATAGCGTTTATAGAGATGCATCGGCTTTTCATACTGTATCTGTGCATTGTTCATCACCTGTAAACATTTAGCTGTCTTTGTGCCTGATCCCGGGTGTAAGGGCAGCACCTTGCTCTGTTTCGATTAGTAGATCCAATCTGTTATGGTTAGCATTTTTTCAATAAAGATTTGGTTTAAGATCTGCATGATTAGGCCCTTCAAACAAGTTAAATGATCCGACAATACGTTTGATTCCTTATATTAATCTAAATAGGGATTGTTCCAGGAATCGGCTTTCTGTTGGTTTTTAGGCCTCTGTTTAGGTTGCTATTCTGTTATCTTTCATATTTGTTAGGCTTAACTACGCGTAGGATGTTCCGGTTATGTGCTGAAAGCTTTAACCGTTGTAGATTGAATTAGCTTATTGATTACAGAGCAAGTTTATATTAGATATATGCACCTTGTTTATATATATAGATCTGATCTGATACTGGGAGACAATCGGCTCTTTACAGCCGATATCGGGGATTACCTGATGAGCCGATCACGGTTTGGACTAACATTTGAACGTGTCTGTGCATGCAGGAAACTAACTGAAACCACATCTACACCTTCCTGATCAGGTAAAAGGTCAGGTGGCATGCCTAGCAAACCCAGACGCCAGGTCATGTGCCAGATCCTGGGCCGTTGACCGAGGGACTGGGGCCCACCAGTAGTCCCGGGAGCCTCCCGGCTCCTCGTGTTGCCTGTCGCTGCTCGCTGGTGGGTTTTGACTGACAACAGGCTTCCACTTGGTTTTCTTGCCACTCCGCCATGAAATCGACTAGTGCCTGCGAGTTGATGGCTGTTCGGGGCTTGAAGTCGAGTGTGAGGGCTCCCAGCTCTATGGCCCACTTGGAGATGCGCCCGGTAGCATCCCAATTGTGGAGGATATCCGTCAATGGGAAATCGGAGACCACCAAGATATTGTATGCGTCGAAATAGTGGCGAAGCTTCCTGGAAGCGATGAGTATACCGTAAAGTAATTTTTGAATCATCGGGTAACGAACCTTAGATTTAGAGAGGATGAAGTAGACTGGTCACTACACCCTAAAGGCGTGGCCTTCTTCCTGTCATTCCACCACAATTGCCGTACTGATGACGTGAGTAGTCGCGGTGATGTAGAGTAGCAGATTCTCGCCTGGTTGGGGAGCCGTCAGGATGGGTGGCGACTGCAAATGATGCTTGAGATCTTGCAGCTCCTGGTTTGCCTCCTCAGTCCACTAGAACTTGTTGTGGCACTTGAGAAATTTGAAGAACGGTAGTCCCCTTTCTCCAAGGTGGGAGATGAATCGGTTCAAAGCTGCCATGTAGCCTATGAGCTTCTGGACATCCTTGATCATCCTTGGAGCATCCATGGTTGTGAGGGCTGATCTTTTCCGGGTTGGCTTCAATTCCTCGGTGACTGACAATGAACCCGAGTAGTTTTCCTTGAGGCACGCCAAAGACGCACTTGGTCTGGTTAAGCTTCCATCAAAACTTCCGTAAGCTATTGAATGTTTTCTCGAGATCAGTGATGAACTTGTCGTGGGATCTAGTATTGATGACCACACCATCCACGTAAGTTTTAACGTTGCGGTGTAGCTGATCCACAAGGCACAGTTGGATGGCCCGTTGATTGGTGGTTCCTACATTCTTCAACCCGAATGACATCATAGTGTATGCATATGCTCTAAGGGGGTAATGAATGCCATTTTAAGCTGATCTTCTTCCTTGAGAGCTATCTGATGGTAGCCCGAGTAGCAGTCAAGGAAGGAGAGCTAGACGCAACCAGCCATAGAGTCGATGACTTGGTCGATGCATGGGAGCACAAAGGGGTCCTTCAGGCAATGTTTATTAAGATCAGTACGATCCACACACATCCTCCATTCATTGTTATTCTTCTTCAAGACTAGAACAGGATTAGCTAACTAATGAGGACATCGCCACGAACGATACGTCTACACCTACACCAGTATCTACTTCGACAACACCTCTTGGTCCTATTACTCGCGCTCATGCTCGTCGGCTTACCCATCAAGTAAGTTCACTCTTAAGCTAAGGTTTATCATATTTAGATAATAGAGACACGTGCACTCTTGTTTTACTCAGGAATAATGGATTGGATCAAAAGGGAAGAGGCATCGCGCAGGCTGGATTCGGACTGCAGGACAAACATGACTTCTGACGGCAACCACGATGTTATCCAGACTCCGTTTTGGATGTTCAAGTACTTCCTGGAAAGCTTATCAAATCTACTTTCCAAAGAATCTAGAATCACCTCCATATCTGTTCGGAGTCAACCGCAATCATCAATTTACTACAGAGTCCTTTTCAGCCACGGTGCTGCATCAACCTATTTTGGCCAAATGGGCCATGTATCAAGTTGAGTCCAATTCGGATGCGTCCTAGGGTTGGAACACGACCCCAGCACCCTTTTGGTCATTCTCCCACTTCTTTATAACGTTTAGCCACCGTCAAGAACACTTGGGATTTGTTAGATGCAAGTTTAGCTTTTGCTATTTCCTTGTAGACGCGCGTGCTAATCCAGCCGCCCGTCCACTTGTTTTCGGAACCTCACCATAATTGAGATTCGGTTTGAAACCTTCAGTTACATCTTGTAATTTCAGTACTTGTTCTACTTGTTCTTGTTGGTTCTTCGATTGCTTGCAGGACGAGTGCCCTAGTGGCCGGGGGTCGCACTCCACAAGATCGCAGCAACCATAGGAGGTGGTGTATCAGTTGCTATGGCGCAGCATTCCTGAAAGGCAGTAGTTGGGCCGTGAACGTCGTCTCCTCCATCAATCAAGTTATCCCATGACTCTCATCGAAAGATCAGGAACAAACCCTAACGGGTTCATATCAGTTGGTAATCAGAGCAAGGTTGTTGGGTGAGAGACTTCCAATCCTTCGCTATTTTTATTTTCGTACAGTCCAGAAAAAGCCAAAAATAGTAGAAATCCCCCCCACCGCAATCCTATAGACCCTTTTGATCCTTTACTAGTACTGCTTAGTTAGGGCTTGTTGAGTTTTCGGTTGCACCTGTTGTGTCGAGTTGCTGGTCTTAGTTGTAGTCCTTTAGAGTTTCAAGTTCTTATCACATTTGGTCACGTACGCTGCCTTTTTAATCACTATTTTGGTTGATCAGAATACACTTTGGCTGTCAAGTTTGACTTGGAATCGGTTAAGTGCGTGTTGGCCGAGACCGACTTGAATTCGGATAGCCTATTCATCTCGCGGTTACCGAATCTGAGTGTCTCTTTGTTATCAAGTCCGAGTTGAATCCAGTGCTGGTTCAATCTGAGTCCGAACTGTGCACTAGAGGCAATAACACTTCACACATATATTTAAGTGTTCGGCCTACTACCTTTTAATTACCTGTATACCCCTAATCTTTCTAGAAAAAGCGTGTGTGGTGACTTGCTCACTTGTATTTCTTTGTTCATAGAATCTGTTATTGAGGTTCCTCTGAAAAAAAGAAAAAACAGAAAAAAGGATCAGTGTTAAAAAAAAGAAAAGAAAAAAAAGGAAGAAGCAAGGGGCTAATTCATTGCGTTTGCTTTTCCCTTCAGTTTGGGGTGGTGCTTTGTGACTTCCTTTGTGTCCAGACTCGCGTCTCTAGCACAGTCTAGACTAGGACTAGCATAGTGCCACCATTGAACGATTATTCAGCTTACTTTTGTAACTAACGTGGTGCTAGTACTTCCTTGTTCTAGCCCACCTATAGCTCCACATATTCGACTACACCTCCACAGGTCATGTTGCTGCAGCACCGATACACTTCATTCCACGGTTGCGAACTTGTTGGTTGCCGTCCCCTCCTGGCAGCAAGGTAAGAATTGGTAAGAGCTTGTGCAACAGGTTGAGAGTGAGCGCCTTGCAGTAGCTACACCCTATTAGCTATAGGGATTTTACTATGTCACTTATTTTCTTGTTGCCCTTGTTTTTCTCACCATGGCAGGCTCCGAGGAGGAGGATCATAGCTTGCGGCAGTCTCCACGTACCAGGGGCATCATACAACATTTTGAAAGGCAGGTGCAGCGGCACACAGAGGGACTTGATAATGATATGCAGGTGACGAATGACAAGATTGGACAATTGGAGGCCACGCAGATTGCCACCAACACCAAGCTTACGGGTTTGGAGACAGCGGTCGGCAATATTGACAAGAGTCTCGCTGCTCTCTTGCGGCATTTTGATGAGCTCCATGCGAAGACCAACGAACAGCATGATGATTGGGAGGATGAATATATTGCTGAAACTGAACAAGATGAACAAGACGCTCGCCATCGCCGATGGCTACGCACTAATTGTAGAGGTATGGGTGGTTTTCACCGACGTGAGGTACGCAACAATGATGATGCTTTCAGCAAGATTAAATTTAAGATACCTCCTTTCGATGGTACATATGACCCTGATGCATACATTACTTGGGAAATTGCTGTTGATCAAAAGTTTCCATGCCATAATTTTCTTGAGAATGCACGTGCTAGGGCTGCTACTAGTGAGTTCACTGATTTTTCTTCTGTTTGGTGGATAGAACATGGCAAGAAAAATGCTGATGACATGCCACAAACTTGGGATGCTTTGAAATGGGTCATGCGGGCTAGATTCGTTCCTTCTTACTATGCATGTGATCTGTTACATAAGTTACAACAATTGAGGCAGGGCACTAGAAGTGTAGAAGAATATTATCAGGAATTGCAAATGGGTATGCACATTGTAATTTAGTGGAGGGTGAGGAACCTGCTATGGCTAGATTTTTGGGCGGGTTAAATCGAGAAATTCAGGACATTCTTGCGTATAAAGATTATACTAACGTAACCTGTTTGTTCCATCTTGCTTGTAAAGCTAAAAGGGAGGTACAAGGATGACGTGCTAGTACTAGGCCTAATGTTTCTTCAGGTAAATCTACATCATGGCAGCCATGCATGAATACTTCTATGGGCGGACGTGCACCCGTACCAACTCCTTAACCGAGTCACGCAGCAGCACCTTCTCCATCCAGCGACAAGCCACGCGCTCCTCCCACCACTTCAGCAACCAAGATTGTCCAGAAGCCAGCCGCTAGTGCTTCCTCGGTTGCATCCACGGGTAGAACAAGAGAAGGTTTTGGGCACGTGCAGCGTGACTATCCTACCAAGCATGTTTTGGTGGTCAAAGATGATGGTGCATATTCCTCTGCTAGTGATTTTGATGATGATACACTTGCTTTGTTTGCTGCTGATCGTGCAGGTAATGAGGGAACACTAGACGCATATTGATGCAGGTGCAGCCGAACACTACGACAGTCTCATTATGCAGCATGTGCTTAGTGCACAAATGGAGAAGGCGGAGCAAAATCAGTGACACAGGCAGTTCCAAACTAAGTGTGTCATTAAAGAGTGTTCTAGTCATATGATTATTGATGGAGGTAGCTGCAACAATTTGGCAAGCAGCAAAATGGTGGAGAAGCTTGCACTCAGCACCAAACCACACCCACATCCGAATCACGTTCAATGGCTAAACAACAGTGGTAAGGCTAAGGTAACGAGGCTGGTGCGCATTAATTTTGCAATCGGATCATATCATGATGTTGTTGAGTGCGATATTGTGCCTATGCAAGCTTGCCATATTCTGCTCGGTAGGCCTTGGCAATTTGATATGGATTGTGTGCATTATGGTAGATCAAATCAGTTTTCGCTCTTGCACCATGATAAGAAAATTGTGTTGCTTCCTATGTCTCCTAAAGCTATTGTGCATGTTGATATTGCTAGAGCTGCCAAAGCTAAAAGTGAGACCAATAAAACTATCAAGTCGGTTGCTAATAAGCAAGATGAGATACGATTGAAAGGAACTTGCTTGCTTGCTACTAAATCTGATATTAATGACTTGATTGCTACCACTTCTGTTGCCTATGCTTTGGTGTGCAAAGATGCTTTGATTTCCATTCACGATATCCAGCGCTCCTTGCCCCCTGCTGTCGCTAACATTTTGCAGGAGTATTCTGATGTGTTTCCAAGTGAAATACCAACAGGGCTGCCACCAATATGAGGGATTGAGCACCAAATTGATCTGATTCCAGGTGCATCATTGCCCAACCATGCGCTGTACAGGACCAATCCGGAAGAAACGAAAGAGATTCATCGACAAGTGCAAGAACTACTCGACAAAGGTTATGTACGTGAGTCCCTTAGTCCTTGTGCTGTTCTGGTTATTTTAGTCCCCAAGAAAGATGGAACGTGGCATATGTGTGTCGATTGTAGAGCTATTAATAATATCACAATTCGATATCGACATCCTATTCCACATTTGGATGATATGCTTGATGAACTGAGTGGTGCTGTTGCGTTTACCAAAGTTGATTTGTGTAGTGGGTACCACCAGATTCGCATGAAATTGGGAGATGAATGGAAAACTGCTTTCAAAACTAAGTTCAGGTTATATGAATGGCTAATCATGCCTTTTGGGTTAACTAATGCGATTAATGAACGAGGTTCTGCGTGCTTTCATTGCCAAATTTGTTGTGGTCTACTTTGATGATATATTGATTTACAGCAAATCCATGGAGGCACATCTTGATCATTTACGTGCTATTTTTACTGCTTTACGTGATGCACGTTTATTTGGTAACCTTGAGAAGTGCGTCTTTTGCACAGATCGAGTATCTTTTTTTGGCCATGTTGTTACTCCACAGGGAATTGAAGTTGACCAAGCCAAGGTGGAAGCTATTCAGGGATGGCCTGTACCAAAGACTCAAGTACGCAAGTCCTCTCTCAAGGGCTCCAATCGTACTTCAAACGGTGTAATCCCTTGGCCTGTTGGGTAACGTCCCGATAAACCATCGAAAGCAGGATCAAACAAGATACCTCGCACGAAGGCGAGTCCAGAGATACAATTGCCATCATATTTTACACCACAGGCATTTATATTACAAGAGTTTCTAAAAGTAGCATAAGTTCCAAACTGATAGAAATTATTACAAACTAATTTAAGTTTCAAGTTCATGGCAGCGGAATTTAAAATACGACAACTATACACGTCGCCAGTACGGACATCATGCTAAGCCCTGGCATGACATCACTCGGTAAGATCAGTGTTGGCCGGGGACGGGTCCCATCCACGGACCAACGATCGGGAAGAGCATAGGGCCATGGCACAGGCAGAGTAGAGTCCTCAAGAGGATTTCCTGGAACAAAAGTCACAATGCAAGGCTGAGTATCCTAATACTCAGCAAGGCTTACCCATTTCATGGAATACTTAGCCATGTAATTAGACTATGAAGGCTTTAAATGGTTCTGGGTTTAGTTTTCAGCTGAAAAGCAACAAAGAGTAGATTCTTACTTTCAAATTTTAGCTTTCAGGTTCTAGTTGATTATCCATTCTAGGTAAGCAACTATAACTATTCAAGCATGGTAAAATCTTTTAAACAAACATCATCTTTGATAACCATAAGGTTGCTCTTGTTACTCTATGTGGCAAAGGGATCAAGCAGTCTCAATCTTCGTGAGAAATGGACGATTCTGAATTGAATTTCATAACCTTACAAGGGCAAACCTAACTCACACGCTTGGAACATCCAACGATTGTTCCGAAGCAACCGTTTGCCTTTCATTCCGACTTGTGGATCAGATCCACCACAAGCGACTGCAGGACCATACGCACATCCAATGTGCAGGACATACGTCTGTAGCGCGACTACATGATCATACTCCTGGTTGCCCTGCAACACGTATCCCCACACGTCGAAGCGAGTAACCGTAAAAACCAAATACGAGTGGTGGGAGGTATGTCCACTTGCCGGGCCGATTGGTTACTAGGCTTACCGCTTACCATATTTCACGGCATGTGGCTAGTACTTTCAAATGCTTAACCACCGCTACCACACACTGCGACCTTAGCCAAATTCATCAACACAGACGGAGTATCATCACAATCATGATACTTCACATAGATCCCGTCCATCATCCTTATAGTGATTACAGGAATGTAAACACTACAATTTCAATAAAGCTCGCGAGTGACAGGCAATCACTCAACTTCTATCGATCCTATTAGCATAGCAGCTATTCGGACGCAAGTTCTAGTATTCAGTACATTGGTTCCTAGGAATATGCAACTAGGGTTTTCAGACAACTCCTAAGAACTTAATGCACAAGTATATATATAAATGTAGATTGCAGTGTAAATAAAGTAGCGGGTTTATGTCTGGGGCTTGCCTTCGCTGGCGGGGCTGGCGGCAGGAGTGTCAAAGTTTTCTGAACTTTGGTTCGGAGTTTCAGTTAGATTTCCGACAATGTTCCCGGGGTCTTCAGGAATTTCCACTTCGGGTTCCGGGATCAGTTCGTAGTCTCTGTCGGCGAGAGTGGTTGAGTCTATATGATATGCAAAGATGTGGTTTAATGGATGCATACACTTTTATTTCACTTCACGATAAAGTTGTAATCCAATGAAAACATAGTTCACTCATCAAACATCTCATTTACTCTTCTACTGGGCAGTCATTTATCGAGTATAAACTAACCTAGTTAGCTACACTAGACAACATGTTTCATTTTTTTTATAGAACAAACTACTATAGCACTGGGGTTGAAACTTTTATTAATTACAGATAAAGCTAGGTCTAAGCTACTGTAAATTTATCAAGATTTTATCTTCATAAAAATATGCCACAAGAATAAACAACAACAACACTAATATATTAAGAATTATTTATAACTGTAGATACACACAAGATTTTGTTCTGGATTTTTGTGAACAGGTTACACTATTCAAGAGCAACACCTCAAAATATTTTCAAAATTTTTCATGAACTAGAGCTATTGTTCATGAATTTTCTTTGAATCTAAGCTTAAATTTCATTACTGAAGCTACACTAGGGTGCTGACTCTTAAACTTTTATCTTGGATTATACATGCTGAAACAAAGCTATGGTAAAATTTTCAGCTAAAAACTTGAAGAGATGCATCTGGAATTAAATTATGAAACTTTTATCAACATAAAGCAAAGTTATCTAAACATCATAGGTAGAGGGCTGTTCTGAGCTTCCAAATTTTACACAGCTCTACTTATGGCACATACATCTTATGTTTCAAATTTGAGCCTCAGCACTTCTATGGATCAAAAGATCTAATTAAAGAACCCATTAGCTACTAATTAAATTGCAGCACAAAATACATATATTCATCTTATGATCATAATACAAAAGTTGTAGTATTTAATACAAGGATTCAAACCCAACTAGTTTGATATTTTTCTGAATTTTCTACAATTTTCTACATATTTTAGAAGTTCACTGATTTGAATTTGGGGGAGGGACTGGAAATTTACAGATAGAACCCTAGAAAGATTGAAATCAGAGCAATTGGGTCCTTGCTCGTCGGGGAAGAAGGGGCAGGGACATCGCCGGCCAAATTCCAGCGAGGGGCGGCGTCGGGGGTGGAGAAGGATTGGCTGACGAGCATCAGGAGCTCCAGGCGCGTCCAGGGGTGGGCTTGGGAAGGAGAGGAGTTGACCGGAGGTGGGGTTCCCACGGCGGACCGAAGGGGCGGCGCAGAGGAGCTCATCGGCGAGAGGTTTCCCGGCGAGGAGGATGATCAAGTTCTGGTCCAGCAGCTGCAGCAGGAGGAGAGGAAGCTACTGGGGTGGTTGGATCGGCCGGAGGAGGGGCAGAGGGATGAGCTCAACGGGAACAGAAGCTCACCGGCGAGGAGGTAGCGATGGCGAGGTGGTTCCAGTGGCTGGGGTGCCGGAGGGCGGTGAAGAAGCTGCTGGGAAGTTTCTGCGGGGTGATGTAGTGCTGCTGGTGCCCTTGGAAGGGGCTGAGGGGCTCTGTCGCGGTGAGTCGACGGTGAGGCCGAGCGGCGGCGGAGCTTGAGCTTGCCGGCGCTGTGGGAGACGATGCTCAGGTGTGGGAGAGTGAAATTTGATGGGTTAGTGAGCTGTAGGGAGTCGCGGCGGTGCTACTGGAGCACTAGATCGTGGGTGGGAGGTGGCGTGGGCAGCTGACGACGGCGGCCAGAGGCTGCGGCGGTGCTCCGGCGAGGGGCTACGCTCGGGGAAAGGAAATGCCATGGAAGAGAAGTGCGTGAGTGAGTAAAGAAGATCGTGGAGCAGCTATTGAGCATGTTTTAAGGCCGGGAGGGGTGCTGCTCGCGTGAGCAGGAGCTGGCAATGGCGGTGGCATGCGCGGCGGCCGACAGTGAGCTCTGGTGGTCGTGGCACTCGTGGAGGAGGACAGCAAGGGAGAGGAGCAGGACCGGGGAAGGGGGAGAGCGATGCGTGGAGTCTGCCCGAGCAGGACGTGGCGCCGGGGAGGAGCTGGAGCGGCGGTGGGCGGTGCTCGCAGTCGGCGGCAGAGGGGAGCTGAGGAGCAGAGCAGGGCGCCAGAGGAAGAAGAAGAGAGGGGGGGGTCCGAGGGACTTGTTTGCAAAAACAGAAAGTCCAGGGATATGGAAGACATCATGAACGGCTGCCAACTGAGAAGGAAGACGAATTCTATAAGCCACTGGGCCACAGACTTCAAGGATTTCGAATGGTCCGATATATCGGGGTGCTAACTTCCCTTTTATGCCGAAATGCTGAACACCTTTGGTAGGAGATACTCGGAGATAGAGAAAAGCCCCTACCTGGAATTGTAAAGGTTTTCTCCTTTGATCTGCATAACTCTTCTGTCTTGATTGGGAGGCTTTAAGATTGGCTTGGATAAGTTTAACCTTATCTTTAGCTTCGGTAACTAAGTCTGGTCCGAAAATTTGGCGTTCACCGGTCTCAGACCAATTCAAAGGAGTTCGACATCTTCGACCGTATAACGCTTCAAAGGGAGCCATTTGAAGACTGGACTGGTAGCTATTGTTGTAAGAAAACTCTGCCAAGGCGAGACACTTGTCCCAGCTTGTACCATAGTGAATAATACAAGCTCGGAGCATATCTTCAAGAATTTGGTTAACTCGCTCAGTCTGTCCATCAGTTTGTGGGTGATATGCAGAGCTTCAAATTAGTTTGGTTCCAAGAGCAGACTGCAATTGTTCCCAGAAGAGGGCAATGAATTGTGCCCCTCGATCAGAAATGATGGTCTTAGGGACACCATGCAATCGAACAATTTGATCAAAATAGACTTCGGCATACTTCTTGGCAGAATAAGTGGTATGCACAGGAAGAAAGTGAGCAATTTTGGTAAGTCTATCAATAATTACCCATATGGAGTCATGTTTTTGGGATGTGTTGGGAAGACCAACGACAAAATCCATACGATTGTTGAACCATAGAACTCCTTGATGATCAGTGTGGAAACATCTATATTTTGCTTCTCCGTGAGATAGTTTCTACTTGATAATTTTGATACCTTCATCATGTACTTGCGACATGATGATTCTATCTTGAAGGCTAGGTTCAATAGATAATAGATTCAGACTACTTTGAGGAATGATTTCCAGATTGAGATTTCTCATCTGATAACAGAGAGTTTCACTGAAGTTTTTTATGGATGAGCAATGACAATATGCCTTGCGGCTAAGTGCATCCGCAACCACATTGGCCTTGCCAGGATGGTAGTGTACTTCAAGATTGTAGTCTTTGATCAATTCTAACCAATGCCTTTGCCTCATATTTAGGTCAGCTTGAGTAAAGATATATTTGAGGCTCTTATGGTCAGTGTAAATGTTACACTTGGCGCCCATAAGATGATGTCTCAAAATCTTGAGAGCGTGAATAACAGCTGCCAACTCAAGATCATGGGTTGGATAATTTTGTTCATGATTCCGGAGTGCTCTGGATGCATAAGCAATGACCCAGTTGTTTTGCATAAGAACACAACCAAGTCCTGTTTCGGAAGCATCACAATAGACATCGAAAGGTTGGGTACTATCTGGCTGAGCTAGCACTGGAGCAGTGGTTAGAAGTTTTCTCAGTGTGTGAAATGCTTCTTCACACTTATTATCCCAATGGAATTTAACCTCTTTCTTAAGTAGCTCAGTTATTGTCGAGTTTTATCCAGCTGCCCACCGAGGGGTATACCCAAGGTGGTAGGTTTTGGGTTAGGATGCGCCGAGATCAGGAACTCGAAGGAGCAGACAACACAAGATTTAGGCAGGTTCAGGCCGCAAATATGCGTAATGCCCTACATCCTGTATGATGGTTTGTATTGCCTTGATGTTGATCTAGTGATCTTATGTTCTGAGAGGGGTCCCTGCCCGCCCTTATATATTCGGGAGGACAGGGTTACATGAATCCTAGCCTGATACTAACTTAGGAATCGTACTCAAGTACAACTCGAGTAGTTTCCTTCTGTACCGACTAGTTCTACTCCGCATGTGGGTAGAATACAACATAAATAAGGTACAGGACACGTCCTATCCCCTAGCCTAATACGGACTCCTTGATGTACACAGCCCCGTGGCCCCGGGTGTGACAAGCCCCCGAGCTCTTCGTAGCTGAGTACTGCAGGCTCTTTGAGTACTAGTGAAGCAACCTTCGACTTCTTTCGAAGCTCCGTCTTGAAATTTCTCTTCGAGTACTCTTCTGACAGCATCGAAGCTATGAGGTGCTCATGCCCCGAATTCTTTCTCTTGTATGGGGTGCGATGAATAATCGCACTCCATATGGAGTAGCCCCCGAGCCTTAGGTTGAATCAAAGAATCAAGCTGAGGGTCAAATAGTCTTGAATCTTTTCTTCTTATCCTTCGAGTACTTTCGAAAAACAAGTAGTCCATGCCACGTGTCTCACAGCCCCCGAGCCTTGAATCCAAATCTTTTGGAGAAAAGGATCCCAAAGGTTGTGGCAAAAATGCTCCCTTTTGATAAAATATATTCTAAGAGGAGGTAATTGGCAGAAATTGAACTCGAAACTCAAAAAACCTCTTTTTTGGGACAATTAACCCTGAAAAAATGGTTAGTCAAGTAACGGCCCAAAAAAATCCACCAAAAAACTGCCCATGTCCCATTAGTCCCCTTGCGCGACGCTTCACCTTTCACACAGTAAACCACTGCCTGAGCGCTGGTTATTTAACCCCGCAGTCAGTTAGGGTTTTTCCTGTGTCTTCAGATCTAACGCCGCCGCCAGAGAAAAAACAAAACCCCAATTAGAGCTTATCCTGCCATCGCCCTCCCGCCGCCCTGCGTAGTCGAAAATCTCCGAGCCCGCCACCGTAGCCCCCGAGCATTGTGTAAACAACTCGTGGCTTAGCAGATTTGCAATGGCACCGAAGAAAACCGACCAGAAGGACTTGAAGGAAGCGCAAGCAGCAGCCAGCGAGTGGTCGATTAGTAAGTGTTCTCGCTACAATCTCGCAAATTTGGTATTGGGAGGTCTGCTTCAGGAGAGAGATCTCATCAATTGGCACCTTCCCTTTCGTGATCCATTCCCCATGGAAAGCGTCGACGAGATCGTTTCTTTCTACTCTTTTTCTGAACGGGGATTTGCCCTCCCCACTTGTTCATTCTTCTGTGGCCTTCTCTACTTCTACGGGATTGAGCTGCAACACCTCAACCCCAACACGATCTGTCATATCTCCATTTTCATCCACTTCTGTGAAGCCTTCCTCGGAATTGAGCCCCATTGGGCTCTTTTCCGCTATCTTTTTCGCGTGAAGCCCCAGCCCACCTCAAAAAATCCTTCTGCGATAGGGGGCGCTGGTATCCAGCTTAGGCAACATGCTAGCGAAAAATACATATCTTACAAATTTCCTTCCAATATCCCCGGGTGGAAACAGCAATGGTTCTACATTGCGAACCACGCCCCCCAGCTCCCTGTGCGGTCAGGCAGGCCCCCTGTTCAGCGCGGCGAATGGACATTGGAGCCCGGTGAAGCCGAGATGGACCAAGTAAAAGAGCTGCTCGAGTTGATTGCCGCACACAAAGAGATGGGGGTAACCGGGGCATCTGTAATGTTATCATTCTTCAAACGCCGAATTCAACCCATCCAACAGCGCCATACCTTAGGATTCGAATACATGGGTACTGAAGACCCATCCCGTATGTGCGCAGAAGAGCTTGGAGACGATGCTGCGATGGTTCGCGTCAAGTGAATTCTGCTGGATGTGGATGCCGTCCCTTATGTTCCAGCGGGATTTACAGCCCAGAATCGACCACCATCGGTGAGTGTTCGACTTCTCGACTTCTCCTTTGATATGAAGAGTTAAGACTGATTGACTATCGTAACATAGGATTCAACAGCATTGTATCAGAGTTACCCGCCGCAACCCGATCTGCCTCGCCCTTATCACATGTTGCCCAGCGCTGCAGCCAAAGCACAGAAAGAAAAAATTGCTGGCAGCGAGTCGACCGCGGGCAGCCAGGCAACCGGGGAGAGGGTGCCAGCAAACGACTCCTCCGGATCATCCGTGGAATTATTTGACAACGCACCTCAAATTCCCCAGCGGCGCCGGGAAATGAGGAAACGCAAAGCCAGCACCGCTGACCTCGCCGGGTAAGTACTCGTCAAACTATAAAGGTATCGAGTTGCTTTGCTGAATACTGATAACAACTCTGTTTTATAGACCTTCATCATCTTTGCCCAGCCCCCAGCGCCAGAGGGTAGCCGAAGTGCCCCCCACCGGGAATGACGCACCAGAAGCTAGACCCACAAAAACTGATAGGGTGGACCCGTCACCGTCTCGCGCAGATGATGTAACCATCGCCGTGGCGGGTCCTGTATCGGGGCTGCCCGCGCCCTCAACTAAAACAGCTCCACCGCCAGCAGAGGGTGCCGCAGTCATCGCCACGCCAGCGCTGCCAGCCCCCTCGACTTGTACGTCTGCGCCTCCGGCCACGAGTACTATGGTGAAGAAACCCTTGAAGCTGGTGTGGAGGAAACCAATAATGATCCGATCCTGAGTGTAAGTGACGCTCTGGACCCTGCCTTTAGCTATGCGTCGAAATTATACTAAAGGTGTTGTGCTGCTGTCTTAAACAGATCAACAACCAAGGTGACGCCAGAACTTGAGTTGGCTCCACCAGCCCCCGAGCCTTCGTCAGAGCAAGCCAACACGCCGGAGCCAGCAGAAAGGGCAGATGTGGCCCTACCTGACTCACCGCGGCCCGAGCCCCAGCACGCGGAACTCGAAGCCACTGGCGATGAGCAAGTCGAGGCCGCCGTTACCATACCTGCCGAAGTTGCAGGTAAATGACCCAGCTGCCTTCTGCCGTAATCGTCGCTATGTTAAACACTTGTCCTTTGCAGAGACCACACAGCCGTCAGTCTTGAAGGGTGCGGGTGCTTCTAACGAAGCAACTGTGGTGCCAACTCCTGGAGGAGAAAATGACGACACGCTCCAAATGATGCACCTTCCAAGGGACGACCTGAGCCGCATGCGTCAGATGATCAACATTGCGATCGATAAGTTTGCCCTAGTAAATCTTGTCTAAACTGCTGGTAACTGTACGCTCAATTCGTCTGTCTCTGACATCCGGGAACGTGCAGGATATGAGCCAAAAAGTTGATGAGCGGGCCGTGAAGCTGGAGGAGTTCACCAAGCGTATCGACGAGCTGACGCAGGAGCGGGCCGGCTTCGAGCAGACCATCACCAAGCTCCAAGGCCGACTCAAGGAGCAGTGGAAAGCCCATCAAGGTACGTTGGATTCAATTCTTGAAATTGTACCCGCAGTCGATAGCTCCATGGTCTCAAACCTGCTTATCATCGCAGAACTTAAAGAACTCTTAAATTATAAAGAGGGATTGCTTACTGATTTGAAGAACATGCTGTATCGCCGCGCAGATGAAGTCGAGAGTCTGCGGAAAGTGATGGCCGACACGGAGAGGCAGTTCGTCGACTGTCTCCAGCAGATCAAGACTTTGGGCGAGGAGAAAAAGCAGCGCCAGAAGGAACTCGATGATTTGAAAACAGCGGCCCAGGAACTCGTAGAGATGGTGGACCCTCGGGAAGACGGCGCTAAAGACGGGCCACCACTACTGGATCGACTTTGCGGGGCGCCGCAAAAGATCCTCAACTTTGTCACCGAGGCGGCCACATCATACGTGGGTCATGCTCTGGGCCTTGTGAAGTCCTTCTGGCCGAAGGCTCAGCTAGAAGTACTCGCGGAGGGTGCAGCTGCTGATTGTACTAACGAAAACTTCCACGAATATTTACTAGAGGTCCGGCCGGTAGCTGAAAAATTGTGGGAAACATGGTCCAGGATTGAACCGTTAGAGGTTGTGACTTTTGTAATATAAGAAACCACCTTTGTTTTCTTGTAGTCTTATGTGAAGTGTAAGAGCCCCGCCTGCTTTGGAGCAGGGACATGCTACCTCTGAGTGCAGCGACTCAGAGAGTAGTCGGTTTAGCTCTTCACGCGAGCTCATCGGGTGAGCTAGGTAAGATCCAGTCAAAGGGATCCAATTGTGCCCGAAACGCGCGGTTTGTGGCGCGACGACTAGGATGCTCGTGGCAAACAGTCGAAAACTACCCTGAAGTGTAACAACCGCAGGAGTAGCCTATCATGCGGACATGTCAAACAAGTTAGGTAGAACCCGAGCCAGACGGGCCTAACCAGTTTGGAAAAAACACGATTATCATCGCGACGACCCATGTGCCACTAGCAAGTAGTCGATTTGTATAAAGCTTGAGCGTGGCCAAAGCCGCCGCATTTGGAGTCAAGAATTTATATTTCGGATCATGTGGCCTAAAGCCGCCAAATCGACCTAGAAAAGAAAAACTTGCCCTTGACGTATACAAAGATTGAAAACGAGTCTGCTTAGGGGTAGAACCGTCGTAGGTGCTGGATATTCCAAGAATTGGGTACATCCTGACCATCGGGATATTGTAGTCGATAAGATCCTGGTCTTGTGGCCCTCTTGACGATGAACGGTCCCTCCCATCTTGAGTTAAGCTTGTGTAAACCCGACTCATCCTGAACGCGATGAAGGACGAGGTCGCCTATGCTAAATGACCATTCCTTAATGTTGCGATCATGATATCGCTGGATTCCCTGTAGGTAACGGGCTGACTGAACGAGAGCAGAGTAGCGAGCCTCTTCGACAGAGTCCAGCTCCAGCTGTCGTGCTTCGTCCGCCTCGCCTTCTTTATACATCTCGACCCGTGGGGATTTCCACATGATGTCTGCTGGGAGAATTGCCTCGGAGCCATAGACAAGAAAGAACGGGGTCTGCCCTGTGGCCTTGGAAGGTTGAGTCCTGAGCCCCCAGATGACATGTGGCAACTCGTGAATCCACTCCCCGCCCTTCTTGCTATTGGCGTCGTAAAGTCTCTTCTTGAGGCCGTCAATAATCAAGCCGTTTGCCCGTTCGACTTGCCCATTTTCCCTTAGGTGTGCCACTGAAACATATTTGACCTCGATGGAAGAATTTTCACAGAATTCCCAGAATTGGGTGGCCGTGAAATTTGAACCCAAATCGGTGATAATAGTGTTGGGGAAGCCGAACCGATGCAAGATATCGGAGATGAAGTCGACCACCCTGTCTGGAGTAAGCTTGGCGATCGGTTTGAACTCGATCCACTTGGTGAACTTGTCGATAGCCACCAAAACATGCGTAAAACCTCCTGGCGCCGTTGCGAAGGGCCCAATCATGTCGAGGCTCCAGCAAGCGAACGGCCAGGAAGGCGGTATAGTAATGAGGGTGTGGGCCGGGACATGAGTTTGCTTGCCAAAGAACTGGCAGTTCTGACATCTTCGCACCAGATCTTCGGCATCGGACACGGCGGTGGGCCACCAGAAGCCAGCTCGAAACGCTTTGCCTACTAGAGTGCGTGACGCTGCATGGTTACCGCATACTCCCTCGTGTATCTCTCGCAAAATATCCTGGCCTTCTTCCGTTGTGACGCACTTCATGAGCACACCAGATCATGCGCCGCGCCGATAAAGTTTGTCTTCGACTAGGGCGAACCCCTTGCTCCGTCGCATGATGCGGGCAGCAGCAGCGCTCTTGGGATGCACCCCTGCCGGTAATACGATGTGATATCCAGGTAGTTAATCAAATAGATACTAAGTTTAGGTGTAGAATATGTAAGCAGGATATAGTGTTCACGAGTGTACAAAGCAATAAGGGTACATTTGTAAATTTCAAGTTTTATAAATTTTCATGTGCAAGTAAGTGGAAATGATCCTAAGTGTCAAATTTCAGATGGTTATAGAAAAGAAAAGAGCAAAAGATAAATAAACACTAAGGGAAATAGGCTTAATATGAAATTAAGGACCTTTAAGTAATTATTACAAACATATAAGGATTTACATGTGAAATGGTAAAAGATAAAAGTAAAACTCAATTTTACCTAAGGACTAAAGTGTAAAAAGAACTAGTAATGATGACTGCAGGAAAACTTGCAAAAAGACCCTAAGCATTAAAGCAAATTGTTTGAATTACAAGACAAAGTGTATAATTTGAATGGTGCTCTAAAGTTTAAAATAAAACTTTATTCTTTGAAATTTGGAACTTGAACCCTAAAGCAATCTTGTAGGATTTAAAATTCTCTACAACTTTCATGTTGAGCACTTTTCTATTTGACCTTTGTAGCAGTAGGAAAATTTTAGATTACAGTGGGGTCCCTGAACTCTTTGGAATTTACGAATTAGTCCTCCTGACACCCCCTGCTTCGTCTTCCTCTGGCAAGCGCCGCTTCCCTCTCTGCGCCGCTCCTGCCACCGCCGCTCGCCGCCGATACCGCGCCCCGAGCGCCACCTCCAGCTGCAGAACTCATCCACGCGTCCTCCCCTCCCGGTCTCGACTTCTTTCCTCTCCCCTGGTGGCTTCTCCCACTCGCACCACGACGTGCCCGAGCCATCTCCGGCCGCCACCTCCTCGCCGTCGTGGACAGCTCGCTGCAGTGCCTTAACTCCCTCTCCCTCGCGTGCAGCAGCACCACATCCACACCCACCTGCTGTTTTGCTAACCACAGCGTCCAATTTCCAGTACTCGAGCTGCACTCCGCCGCCGCCGTCCCCTTCCTCTCCGGCCGCGCACCACCCGCCCGTGGACAGCCCACACCGGACCACCTCCGCCCCAGCCAGCACTTGCACAAGTTTACCCGTAGTCCACTGGTGCTCCCCGACCACTCGTGGTCCTCCAATTTCTGTTGAAACCTCGGCACCGACGATCACCATCCGCCGCCGCCCTCGGCCTCACCGTGGGCAGCACCCCTCAAGCAATCCCGAGCCACCACATCACCCTAGACAGCACCACATCATCGCCCTGAAGCTATAGGACCCATCCATTGATCCTCTGGTGCACCACAGAGCTTTCCCGACGCTCGCCGGCGATCTTCCTCGCCGCCGCCGCCTCGGTCTCCGTCAAACTCCCTCAATCTTGCATGAATTCATCCAATTGTTGATACGTGCACGTTCCTCACGACTCACTGGTTCTCGTGCGCAGGATCTTGGCCCACGTTCATCGCCGGAGCACCCTCGTCGCCGTCGACCCCTCCGCCGTCACCTCGGGTTCAAGTCGAATCCCACTGTTCCGGCCATCCCCGTCCACGACACGTAGCACAACAAGACCACAGTAAGCTCCTGACCCGATTCCTGCACTTGGACCTCGCCGCCGGTAACCGCCGTCGCCGGAACACGGCCGTCCCGATCTCACTCTGTTCGGGTTCACGGCCAAGGGCCTCGGGTTAGAAGATTCAGAAACCCAGGGGGTTTCCTGCAAAGCCATAGACTCAGAGGAATAGTGCCCAGGGACCTCCTTATGTAATTTTTGCTGTCAAATTAGAAATACCATATCTCTTTAAGGAAAAATCATAAAATGGTAAACTAAATTTTGTTGGAATCTTTAGACAGAGATCTGTAACTTTGCTTTAAGGGTCGACTTCAGTTTTTGAATGTTTGATGACCTAACTTAAATATCAAAGTTAATTGCTTGTAGGCCTAAGAAATACATAGTAATTCATAGAAAAATGGTAAATTAGTGAAACCAGTACTGATAATTTTCTTTTAGCATGTAGAATTGAAGAAAAATAATTATCCTTGCACTTAAGTATTATTTTCTTGTTGAATAAATTTTGTTAGGAATAAGGAGTAGTTTCCTTAGTATAATTAATAAATATAGTTTTAAATCTTCTAAAATCATGAAAATAGATTAAGGTCCTGTTTTGTAATATTATAACATCTTATTAAAATTTTCAACCAAGAATTAGATGTTAATTAAATTAGATATAATATATTTGATTTTAAGGTGATGATAACTTAAAAATCATATAACTTGAGAGGTTAATATGTAAAGCTTCCAATATAATTGTTAATGGGAACCACACCACTTGCTGCTCCATGCTACTAATTGAACACTTAACCTAGCTAAAGTTATTGTTTAATGGATCTAAGTAAATTTATTAGTACTCAATAAATGACTGCCCAGTACCAGTAATTGGGAAATATATCAAAATAAAATATTATTTATATTGGATTGCAACTTTATCGGGAAGTAAACTAAAAGTAAAGGCATTCCATAACTTGTAATTTGCATCTCATGTAGACTCGACCACTCTCGCTGACGGGGATTATCAGTTGATCCCAGAACAAGAAGAAGTTTGTTTGGAAGACCCCGGGACTCTTGTTACGGATTTCTCTGAAGCCCCGAACCAAGGTTCGGAAGAAAATATTTTGACTAACCCCAACCCCACCAGCGAAGGCAAGCCCCGGACATAACCCCTACCTTATTACACTGCAACTTATATTACTTATATATATTTCTTTATGCATTAGGTTCTTAGGAGTTGTTTGGAAACCTAGTTGCATTGTTCTAGGAACCAATGTACTGAACACTAGAACTGAGTCCGACTAGCTGCTCTGCTTATAGGACCGGTAGAAGTCGAGTGATTTCCTGTCACTCGCGCGATATAGGAATTGTAATGTTTACATTCCTACTATCACTATAAGGATGCCGGACGGGAATTTTATGAGGTATCATGGTTGAGATGATACCCCGTCTGAGTTGATGAATTGATAAGGTCGTAGTGTGTGGTAGCGGTGGTTAAGCGTTTGAAAGTACTAACCACATGCCGTGAAATATGGTAAGCGGTAAGCCTAGTAACCGATCGGCCCGAGGAGTGGACATACCCCCACCACATGTATTTGCTTCTTTTGGTTACTTTGTTCGACGTGTAGGCATATGTGTTGCTGGGCAACCAGGAGTACGGATTTTGTAGTCGCGCTACAGACGTACGTCCTGCACTTTTGTAGTGCGTATGACCTGCAGTCGCTTGTGGTGGCCCTGATCCACGAGTCGGAATGAAAGGCAAACGGTTGCTTCGGAAATACCCTGTGGTGTTCCAAGCGTGTGAGTTAGGTTTACCTTGCAAGGGTTGAATCTCGATTCAGAATCGTCCGCCTCTCACGATGTATGAGATTGCTTATCCCCTTTATCACATAGAGTAACAAGAGCAATTATGTGGTTATTAAAAATGATGTTTGAGTAAAGATTCTACCATGTGTGGGTAGCTATAGGTGCTTACTTAGAATGGTTAATCAACTAGAACTTGAAAGCTAAAAATTGGCAATAAGGATCTACTCTTTGGTGCTTTTCAGCTGAAAACTCTACCTAAAGCTTAAAGCCATCATGAGTCTAGTTATGGGCTAAGATATACCCAATTCCGGGTAAGTCTTGCTGAGTATTAGTATACTCAGCTTTGCTTTGTTGATTTACTTCAGGTAATCCTTCTGATGAGCCAGCGTTCATTACACCGTGGCCTTACCCTTTGCCTGATGGTTGGTCCGTGGAATGGGATCCGTCCCCGGCCAACACAGACCCCGCCGAGTGATATTATGCCAGGGCTAGCATAATATCTGTAATGACGCCGTGTATATTAACTCCGCTTTTCAAATTCCGCTGCTTTAACCAAAAACTCGAACTTGTGTTGTAATAAACTCTCCTTAGTGAGAACAAATGTTGTTTTTGTATATTTTTGTAATATAACTGCCTGTGGTGTAAATTATTTTGGCATTATATCTCTGGACTCACCTTCGTGTGAGGTACCTTGTTGGATCCTGCGTTCGGTGGTTCATTGGGACGTTACCCGACAGACCAATAGTTTTATACCGTTTGAAGTGCGAGGTAGCCCTGTATTGAGGACTCGCGTACTTGAGCCGGTATAATTCAGGTTGGTTCTGCCACAGCTGGTATCAGAGCTAACAAGTGTACCCTGGAGATATAATTAGCCTTAAAAAGTAATTTCTAGTATAAAATTTCACTAAAGTATTTGCGAACTACGTTGATACGTTAAGGATTATGTATAGTACGTAAGCCCTAGGGTAATACTATAATGGGAATTAAAGGTGGCTGTGATATATATATATATGACTAACTTCCAGCATTACTTTTCTGTTGAAACTTAAATTTATGCACAACCCAACCTTACTTTCTGTAACGACATCTTCGATCGTGAGGTAAGAAGGTAAGAATCCTCAGCCAACTGAGGGAGCTTGGCCTTCCTGTCGGTGATGCGAACCGAACGCTGTTTCTCAAGCAGTGGCCTACTTGAGATGCTGCCAATGTATCAATTTCGATTGATTACATTGGGAGTATATGGTTCGGCGCAGGGTATGGCGATCGCTGTTCATACCCCCGCATTTTGCGGTACCCCCGTGAATACGTTATCCAATAACGTATGCTAACGTTGTCTGTACGGCGGTAATTGTACAGATGCTGTTTCTATAGTGAACAGTAATGATTGGGGACGCTTTCATGACATGCTGGCATGAAAGGTTCATTGGATATATATATATGCATTGTGGTTTTCTGCAGGTACACTAACCACGATTCCGAAACTAGGACGAACAGGGTTTATCGACTAGTTAATAGGGAGAGACGTATTTCTATTGTGCCACCGTAACTAACCACGTAAGACCAAGATTACTTGGCAGTTATTTTTAGTTGTGAGATCGCTTAGTACGTGCATGCATAAATCCATTAATTAACTAAATTGAATGTTTAAATTGATGCTTCCTAAGAAATAGACAACATGTTGGTATTTCTTAATTTGGGTAAGTAAGAATCCTTAGTTGGGTATTTTAGGCATCCATCTGATTTCCAGCCTTTGCTGTTATCAGAATTAGCTATTTTAATCCATTTTACCTTGAACACTTTCTCAACAGGGTAAAAATATCTTACCATTTGCATTGTTGTCGCAGATGGCTGCTCCCACTGGTACCTTTTGGGATCAGGAGGAGCACTTTCACACCAATGGTTTACATTGGGAAGGGTTTCCTCATCTTTTATGGGAATCCTTAAGCATGTTTCATTATACAGAGCCTCCTCTGTATGATGGGGTAGAGTATCTTGAAGAAGGAATTTCCCGCTGCAGGGTTAAGATGAGGATTCCTCAACACCCTTTCCGCTCCTTATGGCCTCCCATAGAAGTGGAAGTGGTTGGATATCGTCTAGTGGATACTCTTGAAACTGCTGCTTTAGAAGGAATCAAACTCTTCTGCAATCAACATCCGATTGAAGTTGCTACATATCCTATTGGGTTATTTCCTACCATAGACCCGGGTAATTCGGAATGGGATTTTCGGACAGACCATCATGGTCATCTGCTAGGAGATCTGGCTGAAGAAACCGTCCGTATCGTTACCAGGTTTATGGATGTACAATATCATTACCAGATGCTATTGCGTCATGGGGTGAGTCAGATAACTGGTGTGGCTCAAAGCCACTGTCGGAACGCTGACCATCAAGTAACCCAAATAGAAGAATTACAAGCTTTGGTGACTCAGAAGGATGAAATTATTGCAGCAAGAGATGAGACAATCCTCCATCGTGAAGATCAGATCAATGAGAGTGATCATATTATCACTCAGCGTGACACTGTTATTGAGTTCCTACAGGCACAAATTCATGATCTGATACTTGTGGCTGATGATGCCCAAGCTCATATTGAGGAATTGCAGCAGCAACCGATATTTCCCGCTATACCCATAGTACCTGAAGAAGAAGAAGAAGACCCAGAGGAAATTGAGGGTATTTCAGAGATTGATTCTGAGCATGGGGACCCCGTTATTAGTCCCCATCACTCTCTTTCTGGCAGTCAGTCTTCTGTAGGAAATTTCGACGATTTTTAGTAAAATCGTCAACTTTCGAGATGTAATCTAAGGGAATGTAATAGTTTAAGTAGTCAAACTTCACGCCATTTGATGTAACATGGATGGCCTATGTAGTAAACTTTCGACATGCGATGTGAGAACTATCTGAGTTAGCAATGTAATATAATTTCCGGTTTCATCATCTTGTTCATTATCTTTAAATTTTGAGATGAGATGATTTGCGGAATATATGCATTGATTATGTCTTCTGAAATTGGGAGTAAGGATATATGGTTAATAATGGACATCTCCTTTATTTCAGATGGTTGGAGCTACACGAGGATCCCCGGAGGGTTTCAGGGCTGATCAAGCCAGTGGTTCTCAGCAACCACCACCACCTCCTCCCAACCTTGCCGAAGTCATGGCTCGGCAAACGGAATTACTTAATATGTTGGTTCAAGCCCAACTGAATCAGCAGCAACAATTCCGAGGAGGCCGGGATGATCGTAATCCTCCTATGGCTAGCTACCAAGATTTCCTCAGCACCCAGCCGCCTTTCTTCAGTAAGGCCGAGGAACCATTGGATGCCGACGCCTGGCTCCACATTATTGAGTCGAAGTTCGCTCTCCTGACCATACCATGTGCGGATTCTAGCAAGGCTTCTTTTGCTGCTCAACAACTACGTGGTGCTGCTAGAATCTGGTGGGACAATTTTTATGCCATGCAACCTGCAGGGCATGTCGTCACATGGGATGAATTCCGGGTTGCCTTCCGAGCGCATTACATACCCGCAGGGTTATTGGAGCGAAAACTTAACGAGTTCCTGGCTCTTACACAAGGTGCCAACACAGTTTTGCAGTACGCACAAAATTTCAATCATCTGTGCCAATACGCAGGGTATCATGCAGATAATGATACCAAGAAGCAAGACCGTTTTCGCCGAGGCCTGAACACCAAACTAAAAGAACGCCTGAACCTTGTGAAGGCAAATACTTTCAGTGAGTTAGTCAACATGGCCTTAACTCAAGAAGACTGCATTGTGGCGCATTCTGTCGAGAAGAAGCGGAAGAACCCTGCTGGAACCTCGAGTGCTCAACCACCGAGGTATCGGGTTGTTCCCAATACACCGCCCAGAGCACCACAACGCAATGCCCCTACGGGAAGATTGGTTTTTAGGCCGCCTCAGCAGCAAGGAAGGTTTAGACCTCCTGTGCCCCCACAACAGGCACAACCATCTAGCCAACGGCCAAATATTCCGCAAGTACCACAGAAAGGCAACAACTATCGCTGCTACAATTGCGGAAGTGCGGATCATCTCATTCGAGATTGCCCGCGGCCTAAGAAATCCAATCAAGGGCAGAGCTCCACCCAGGGAAACCAGAATAAGGGAAAGAAGCCGGTGATACAAGTCCGTCAAGGACGAATTAACTTCACCACTCTGGCAGAACTTCCAGATGGAGCTCCTGTCATGTCGGGTACATTTTCTATTACATACAACCAGTTGTTACTTTATTTGATCTGGAGCAACACATAGCTTTATTAGTAACAACTGTGGAACCCGACTAGGACTTGAATCTTGTCTTATCCAGGGGTCATATATGATCACTACCCCTGGAGGAAAAATCACCTCCAATCAGATGAGTAGAAATGTACCACTTCAGTTAGGTAGTAAAGAAATCAAAACTGATTTGGTGTTAATAAGTTTGGAGGGTATCGATATTATACTTGGGACAGACTGGATGACTAAGCATCAAGTCCGGTTAGATATCTGTTCCCGAGTGGTTGAAATCAATTCACCATACTATGGGATTACCACTCTTTATCTGCCCCAGCCAGAGTATCTGCACCCCTGCACATATGCTATCACAGATATTAAAGTCAAGGATATTCCAATAGTATGTGAATTTCCCGATGTCTTTCCCGACGATCTGCCTGGAATGCCACCAGATCGAGACATTGAGTTCATCATTGAACTTCAACCTGGCACTGCTCCAATTTCAAAGAGGCCGTATCGCATGCCTCCAATGAGTTGGCAGAATTGAAAATCCAGCTCCAAGATCTTCTTGATAAGGGTTATATACGCCCCAGTGCGTCACCTTGGGGTTGTTCTGCTCTCTTTGTCAAGAAGAAAGACGATAGCTTAAGACTATGTGTCGACTACCGTCCACTCAATGCGGTTACCATCAAAAATAAGTATCCTCTTCCCCGCATTGATATCTTGTTTGATCAACTAGCTGGAGCAACGGTCTTTTCTAAGATTGATTTACGCTCTGGTTATCATCAAATCAAAATCAGGCCTAGTGACATTCCAAAAACGGCCTTCTCAACCAGATATGGACTTTATGAATATCTGGTTATGTCGTTTGGACTTACTAATGCACCGGCGTATTTCATGTATCTCATGAATTCTGTGTTTATGCCGGAGCTTGATAAATTCGTCGTGGTCTTCATCGATGACATTCTGATATACTCCAGAACCAAAGAAGACCATGCTAATCATTTGCGTGTCGTTCTTCAACGATTACGGGATCATCGCCTTTATGCTAAATTTTCCAAATGTGAATTCTGGCTAGATAGTGTGAAATTTTTGGGACATACTATTTCTAGTCAAGGCATATCGGTTGATCCAATCAAAGTTCAAGAAGTTATGGACTGGAATCCTCCCGCTTCAGTCCATCAAATACGAAGTTTCCTTGGATTGGCAGGATATTATCGCCGATTCATTCCGGACTTCTCCAAGATAGCTAAACCCATGACTGAGCTACTCAAGAAAGAAGTTAAGTTCCGTTGGGATGATAAGTGTGAGCAAGCATTTCATACTTTGAGAAAACTTCTGACGACTGCTCCAGTACTAGCTCAGCCAGATAGTAACCAGCCTTTTGATGTCTACTGCGACGCTTCTGGAATAGGCCTTGGTTGTGTTCTTATGCAAAACAACCGGGTTATTGCTTATGCATCCCGAGCACTTCGGACTCATGAGCAAAATTATCCAACACATGATCTTGAATTGGCAGCAGTTATTCATGCTCTCAAGATTTGGAGACATCATCTTATGGGTGCTAAGTGTAACATTTACACTGACCATAAGAGCCTCAAGTATATTTTCACTCAGGCTGATTTGAATATGAGGCAAAGGCGTTGGTTGGAGTTAATCAAGGATTATGACCTTGAGGTACACTATCATCCGGGCAAAGCTAATGTGGTTGCGGATGCACTTAGCCGCAAATCACATTGTCACTGTTTAACCGTATCCACTTTTAATGACACTCTTTGCCATCAAATGCGGAGACTAAATCTTGAGATTATTCCCCAAGGTAGTTTAAACTTGATCTCTGATGAGTCTACTTTGCGGGATGAAATCGTCATGTCGCAGCTACATGATGAGGGTGTCAAAATCATTAAATCCAAACTATCCCAGGGAGAAGCTAAGTATCGGTGTTTTCACACTGATCGTCAAGGAGTCCTATGGTTCAACAATCGACTTGTTGTGCCCAAGGATCATCAACTTCGTAAGCGAATCCTCGACGAAGCACATTTGTCCAAATTCTCTATTCATCCTGGTAGCACCAAGATGTATCACGATCTTCGGCAACATTTTTGGTGGACCAGAATGAAGAGAGAAATTGCCAAATATGTATCCGAATGTGATACGTGCCAGAGAGTCAAAGCCAGTCATCTCAAGGCTTCTGGTACACTTCAGCCATTACCCATTCCATCATGGAAATGGGAAGACATTAGCATGGATTTCATTGTTGGTCTTCCCAACACGTCTCAAAAACACGACTCCATATGGGTAATCATCGATAGACTCACAAAAACAGCTCATTTTCTTCCGGTGCATACCACTTACTCTGCTAAGAAGTATGCCGAAGTCTATCTGGAACAAATCGTTCGGTTGCATGGGGTTCCAAAAACTATCATATCTGATCGTGGGCCCCAATTTATTGCACGATTCTGGGAGCAGCTACAATCAGCTCTAGGAACCAAATTAATTCGAAGTTCTGCATATCACCCCCAAACTGATGGGCAGACTGAGCGAGTTAACCAAATTCTTGAAGACATGCTTCGAGCTTGTATTATTCATTATGGTACAAGTTGGGACAAGTGTCTTGGTCTAGCTGAATTTGCCTACAACAACAGTTATCAAGCTAGTCTTCAAATGGCTCCTTTCGAAGCGTTATACGGTCGCAGATGCCGAACTCCTTTGAGTTGGTCTGAGACCGGTGAACGCAAAATTTTTGGACCAGACCTAGTTGTTGAAGCCGAAGATAAGGTTAAGGTTATTCAATTTAATCTTAAAACCGCTCAGTCCAGACAAAAGAGTTATGCAGATAAGAGGAGAAAACCTCTGCAATTCCAGATAGGAGATTTTGTCTATCTCCGAGTATCACCAACCAAAGGCGTCCAACGCTTTGGCTTAAAAGGGAAGTTAGCACCTCGGTATGTCGGACCCTTTGAAATTCTTGATGTTTGTGGCCCAGTAGCTTACAGACTTCGTCTTCCATCTCAATGGGCAGCTATTCACGATGTCTTTCACATCTCCCAACTTAAAAAGTGTGTCAAAGTACCCACAGAAATCGTTGAGACAAGTACCCTTGAGATTGAACCTGATTTGTCGTACGTTGAACAACCTCTTCGAATTCTGGACACTAAAGAAAGATTCACCAGAAGAAGGACAGTTAAGATGCACAAGATCTTGTGGGATCATCACACCGAAGAAGAAGCGACTTGGGAAACTGAGTCTTATCTTCAACGGAATTTTCCAGACTTCCTTCAAGCCAATCCCCAAATCTAATTATCCAATTCTGTTCAGCTTCGGAATCTCGGGACGAGATTCTTTTTAAGGGGGGAAGGCTGTGATATCCAGGTAGTTAATCAAATAGATACTAAGTTTAGGTGTAGAATATGTAAGCAGGATATAGTGTTCACGAGTGTACAAAGCAATAAGGGTACATTTGTAAATTTCAAGTTTTATAAATTTTCATGTGCAAGTAAGTGGAAATGATCCTAAGTGTCAAATTTCAGATGGTTATAGAAAAGAAAAGAGCAAAAGATAAATAAACACTAAGGGAAATAGGCTTAATATGAAATTAAGGACCTTTAAGTAATTATTACAAACATATAAGGATTTACATGTGAAATGGTAAAAGATAAAAGTAAAACTCAATTTTACCTAAGGACTAAAGTGTAAAAAGAACTAGTAATGATGACTGCAGGAAAACTTGCAAAAAGACCCTAAGCATTAAAGCAAATTGTTTGAATTACAAGACAAAGTGTATAATTTGAATGGTGCTCTAAAGTTTAAAATAAAACTTTATTCTTTGAAATTTGGAACTTGAACCCTAAAGCAATCTTGTAGGATTTAAAATTCTCTACAACTTTCATGTTGAGCACTTTTCTATTTGACCTTTGTAGCAGTAGGAAAATTTTAGATTACAGTGGGGTCCCTGAACTCTTTGGAATTTACGAATTAGTCCTCCTGACACCCCCTGCTTCGTCTTCCTCTGGCAAGCGCCGCTTCCCTCTCTGCGCCGCTCCTGCCACCGCCGCTCGCCGCCGATACCGCGCCCCGAGCGCCACCTCCAGCTGCAGAACTCATCCACGCGTCCTCCCCTCCCGGTCTCGACTTCTTTCCTCTCCCCTGGTGGCTTCTCCCACGCGCGCCACGACGTGCCCGAGCCATCTCCGGCCGCCACCTCCTCGCCGTCGTGGACAGCTCGCTGCAGTGCCTTAACTCCCTCTCCCTCGCGCGCAGCAGCACCACATCCACACCCACCTGCTGTTTTGCTAACCACAGCGTCCAATTTCCAGTACTCGAGCTGCACTCCGCCGCCGCCGTCCCCTTCCTCTCCGGCCGCGCACCACCCGCCCGTGGGCAGCCCACACCGGACCACCTCCGCCCCAGCCAGCACTTGCACAAGTTTACCCGTAGTCCACTGGTGCTCCCCGACCACTCGTGGTCCTCCAATTTCTGTTGAAACCTCGGCACCGACGATCACCATCCGCCGCCGCCCTCGGCCTCACCGTGGGCAGCACCCCTCAAGCAATCCCGAGCCACCACATCACCCTAGACAGCACCACATCATCGCCCTGAAGCTATAGGACCCATCCATTGATCCTCTGGTGCACCACAGAGCTTTCCCGACGCTCGCCGGCGATCTTCCTCGCCGCCGCCGCCTCGGTCTCCGTCAAACTCCCTCAATCTTGCATGAATTCATCCAATTGTTGATACGTGCACGTTCCTCACGACTCACTGGTTCTCGTGCGCAGGATCTTGGCCCACGTTCATCGCCGGAGCACCCTCGTCGCCGTCGACCCCTCCGCCGTCACCTCGGGTTCAAGTCGAATCCCACTGTTCCGGCCATCCCCGTCCACGACACGTAGCACAACAAGACCACAGTAAGCTCCTGACCCGATTCCTGCACTTGGACCTCGCCGCCGGTAACCGCCGTCGCCGGAACACGGCCGTCCCAATCTCACTCTGTTCGGGTTCACGGCCAAGGGCCTCGGGTTAGAAGATTCAGAAACCCAGGGGGTTTCCTGCAAAGCCATAGACTCAGAGGAATAGTGCCCAGGGACCTCCTTATGTAATTTTTGCTGTCAAATTAGAAATACCATATCTCTTTAAGGAAAAATCATAAAATGGTAAACTAAATTTTGTTGGAATCTTTAGACAGAGATCTGTAACTTTGCTTTAAGGGTCGACTTCAGTTTTTGAATGTTTGATGACCTAATTTAAATATCAAAGTTAATTGCTTGTAGGCCTAAGAAATACATAGTAATTCATAGAAAAATGGTAAATTAGTGAAACCAGTACTGATAATTTTCTTTTAGCATGTAGAATTGAAGAAAAATAATTATCCTTGCACTTAAGTATTATTTTCTTGTTGAATAAATTTTGTTAGGAATAAGGAGTAGTTTCCTTAGTATAATTAATAAATATAGTTTTAAATCTTCTAAAATCATGAAAATAGATTAAGGTCCTGTTTTGTAATATTATAACATCTTATTAAAATTTTCAACCAAGAATTAGATGTTAATTAAATTAGATATAATATATTTGATTTTAAGGTGATGATAACTTAAAAATCATATAACTTGAGAGGTTAATATGTAAAGCTTCCAATATAATTGTTAATGGGAACCACACCACCTGTTGCCCCATGATACTAATTGAACACTTGACCTAGCTAAATTTGTTGTTTAATAAATCTAAGTAAACTTATTAGTGCTCAATAAATGACTGCCCAGTACAGGGTAATTAGGAAATATATCAAAATAAAATGTTATTCATATTGGATTGCAACTTTATCGGGAAGTAAACTAAAATTAAAGGCAGTCCATAACTTGTAATTTGCATCTCATGTAGACTCGACCACTCTCGCTGACGGGGATTATCAGCTGATCCCGGAACAAGAAGAAGTTCATTTGGAAGACCCCGGGACTCTTGTTACGGATTTCTCTGAAGCTCCGAACCAAGGTTCGGAAGAAAATATTTTGACTAACCCCAACCCTACCAGCGAAGGCAAGCCCCGGACATAACCCCTACCTTATTACACTGCAACTTATATTACTTATATATATTTCTTTATGCATTAGGTTCTTAGGAGTTGTTTGGAAACCTAGTTGCATTGTTCTAGGAACCAATGTACTGAACACTAGAACTGAGTCCGACTAGCTGCTCTGCTTATAGGACCGGTAGAAGTCGAGTGATTTCCTGTCACTCGCGCGATATAGGAATTGTAATGTTTACATTCCTGCTATCACTATAAGGATACCGGACGGGAGTTTATTGAGGTATCATGGTCAAGATGATACCCCGTCTGTGTTGTTGAACTTTGATAAGGTCGCAGTGTGTGGTAGCGGTGGCTAAGCGTTTGAAAGTACTAGCCACATGCCGTGAAATATGATAAGCGGTAAGCCTAGTAACCGATCGGCCCGAGGAGTGGACATACCCCCCACCACATGTATTTGCTTCTTTTGGTTACTTTGTTCGACGTGTAGGCATATGTGTTGCTGGGCAACCAGGAGTACGGGTTTTGTAGTCGCGCTACAGACGTACGTCCTGCACTTTTGTAGTGCATATGACCTGCAGTCGCTTGTGGTGGCCCTGATCCACGAGTCGGAATGAAAGGCAAACGGTTGCTTCGGAAATACCCTGTGGTGTTCCAAGCGTGTGAGTTAGGTTTACCTTGCAAGGGTTGAATCTCGATTCAGAATCGTCCGCCTCTCACGATGTATGAGATTGCTTATCCCCTTTATCACATAGAGTAACAAGAGCAATTATGTGGTTATTAAAAATGATGTTTGAGTAAAGATTCTACCATGTGTGGGTAGCTATAGGTGCTTACTTAGAATGGTTAATCAACTAGAACTTGAAAGCTAAAAATTGGCAATAAGGATCTACTCTTTGGTGCTTTTCAGCTGAAAACTCTACCTAAAGCTTAAAGCCATCATGAGTCTAGTTATGGGCTAAGATATACCCAATTCCGGGTAAGTCTTGCTGAGTATTAGTATACTCAGCTTTGCTTTGTTGATTTACTTCAGGTAATCCTTCTGATGAGCCAGCGTTCATTACACCGTGGCCTTACCCTTTGCCTGATGGTTGGTCCGTGGAATGGGATCCGTCCCCGGCCAACACAGACCCCGCCGAGTGATATTATGCCAGGGCTAGCATAATATCTGTAATGACGCCGTGTATATTAACTCCGCTTTTCAAATTCCGCTGCTTTAACCAAAAACTCGAACTTGTGTTGTAATAAACTCTCCTTAGTGAGAACAAATGTTGTTTTTGTATATTTTTGTAATATAACTGCCTGTGGTGTAAATTATTTTGGCATTATATCTCTGGACTCACCTTCGTGTGAGGTACCTTGTTGGATCCTGCGTTCGGTGGTTCATCGGGACGTTACCCGACAGACCAATAGTTTTATACCGTTTGAAGTGCGAGGTAGCCCTTTATTGAGGACTCGCGTACTTGAGCCGGTATAATTCAGGTTGGTTCTGCCACAGAGAGGTCCTGTATCGGTGGATCGACGGGAGGCCGAGCGGCGGCGGAGGAAAGGGGCTCCGCCGGCGCTGTGGTCCGGCGGTTCTGGTGGAGGAAACTGGGATTGGATCACTCGGTGAGCGGCGGTGGATCGTGGGAATGCTGTTTGTGCTTCGGATTGGCGATGGGGAGTAGTGGTGGAGGCTGACGACGATGAGCCGGGGTCGCGGAGGAGGTCCGGTGAGCGGTGGCGATCGGAGCAGGGAAAATCGGTTGGAAAAGAAGTGTGCAACTACCCAGACGTGTGCTAGAGGAGCTAGAGAAAGCGCTCGGGGTCCAGAAGAGGAGGTGCCCGTGCGCAAGCAGGAGCTGGCATCTCGGCGGCGCGCGTGGTGACCGCGGCGGTGCTCAGGCAGAGGTAATGCGACGTGGAGGATGCAAGGGCGAGCCAGCACAGGGTCGGGAGGGCGGCGGCAAGGCGGGTAATGACGCGTGGAGTCATCGGAAGGCAGGAGGTGATGCGGGAGATGCTGCAACGGCGAGCGGCGGTGAGGCGCAGCTCGGGCAAGCGGCGGGCGACGTGGCGAGGGCAGGGGGTGGCCAGCGCGAGGTCGGGGAAAGCGGCGGTGGAGCGGGGAGGGGCACGTGGACGGCACAGAGCGGCGCTGAGGCGGCAGAGGCGGCGCACTTTGCCAGGACAGTGACGGCGGCGCGTGGCAGAGGGGAACAGAGGAGAGGGAGAGAGAGGTAGAAGAAGAGGAACCGGTTGCAAATTCCAGAAAAGATAGGGACTCCACTGTAATGCTTAAGTAACTTTCAAACCAGTGCTCAAATGAAAATGGGCCCAAAAGCAAAAGTGTATGGTTTTTCAAGATCTACAACTTTATTTTAGGGCTCATTTGCAGAAGAGCTAAGTATTTGCAATTAATTTGAAACTTAACAAGATTTTCAAACTTTACATAAATCCTATTTTAAAACTACACTATATTTTATCCTATGTGTAGTTTCAGCTACATTTGCGATTTAAACACAAGTTTTTGACTTTTGCAAAACAACCCTCATACATTTGAATTCTACCCTCCATGTTTACCCATTTAGCACTAAAGGACCTTTATTAAAATATAATTATATAAACAACCTTTTCCCTTTACTATTTCAAATTTTTAAGCACACTTTTACCACATTTTGCACATAACATCATACTAAAATTTAGGGTGTGACAACACTAATTACCTGAGTGTCACAGCCTTCCCCCCTAAAAAGAATCTCGTCCTGAGATTCCGGAATAGGATAGATTTGAACGATCAAGTCCGGAGGTTGCTTTGGAAGAAGTCTGGGAAGTTATGCTGAAGATAAGATTCGGTTTCCTAGGTTGCTTCTTCTTCTGTATGATGGTTCCACTGAATCTTGAACATTCTAATGGTTTCTCTTCTAGTACTCCTCTCTTTAGTGTCTAGCACTCTAAGTGGATATTGTAACACCCTAGTGTAATTTTCCAAAATTTTAAGGAATTTATTTGGGCTTAAATAAAATTTCCAGAGTTTTTCCCTAATTTATCTTGCATTTAAAGTAATTTTATAACGCAAGGAAATAAAATTTATTATAGGATCAACTTGCTTGTGCATTCATGCTGGCGCATTGTTTTATTTGTGTTGGGTTTGAATTCAAATTTATTTGAATTCAAATGGAATGGTTTGAATAGTTTGAGTGTGGAAAAGGAAGAAGGAAAAGAAGAGGGAAAGAAAGCAGCCCAAACCCTTTGGCCCGGCCCAGCTCTCCCCTCCCCTCTCCCCTTTTCTCTTTCTCTTGGGCCCTTTTCCCCCTCTCCCCTTTCTTCCCGCGTGGGCCACGCCCGAGGCCCAGCTCCTCCCCAGCCCGAGGCCCAGCTCCTTCCCAGCCCGAGCTCTTTTCTCTCTTCCTTTTCCCTCTCTCGCGCGCAGCTAGCCCGGCCCACTTCCTTCTTCAGCGCCAGCCCGAGCGCGTCCCTCTCCCTCTCCCTCTCCCTCTCTCTGACCTAGCGGCCCCACTGGTCAGACTTCCCCCCTTCCTCGCGCCCCTCCCCTATTTTCCCCCTTCGCCGGTCCGGTCACTCGGCCGCTGGCTGTGGCCCCGCGCCACCGCACACCGGGCCCCCTCCTCCTGCGCGGCACCCAGCCGAGCTGCGCGCTGGCCAGCACCCGAGCCTCCTCGTCCTTCTAGAAGCCGCCCGCGCTTGGATTAGGTAAACCCGCAACGAGTCCGCGGGAGGTGCGGGATCCGTTGCCCGGCGACCCGCACGCCAAGGCCACCCCACCCCCTTTTCTTAGCCCCGGCCGCTCTCTCGCACTCCCCCTCAGCCGCCACTGCCCTCCCCAGCTTCTCCCGTGCCCTTGCACTGTCGTGCCGCCGCTCGACCGGGGACAACACCGCCGTCAACCGAGCTCGTGCGCCACTGCAACACCACCCCAGCGCCGCCAATCTTCGGCCCCTAACCATCGTCGCAGCACCCCGGTGTGGTAAGGAGCACGCCGCACCCGTTTCCTATCCCTTTTCCCCTCTGCGTGAGCGCGTCCCCCTCGTCACCGTGACCCCGTGCCGCCCTCCGCCGTGGGGAGCCCTGATTCGGGCACTAATTAGCTTTCTTGAGCACCTAGAAGTGTTCACCGCGTTGTGCTCTATCTCTAGGGCCAGACCTCGTCCCGGATGGAGGCCGGACGGCCAGGATAGGCCAGCTCCGGCGAAGCACCGCCGCGGGAGCCGAGCTCCGGCGACCCCCTCCGCCGCCCGTGCGTCCAGTAGTCCCGAGCCGTAGGATCTAAGGCGAACGGACAGGATTAGACCGAGCCTGAGGTAGATCTGAGCCGTGAGATCGAGATCCAAGGGATCCAAATCGCGCATACCGGTTCGCCCCTGCGATTGAATCTGAGCCGTCCGTCTTAGATCTAGCGCGCCATATTAGATCCGAGGGAAGAGAGAGTCCGGAGCGTAGGATTGAGATCCAACGGGTGAGAACCGCGCGTACCCCTTCGCGAGATGGATCTAATCCGGGCCGTTAGGATTAGATCTGACGATCCAGATTAAAGGGTACCGTTTCAGCCCGCTAGTTTTGCTAAAGAACCCCTGCCCTTTTGGGAAATTAACCCGCGGTCCACCTATAGTTCAAGAATATTTACAGTTAGGTCCTATTTTACGTGTTTAGACCCCTGAGTTCCTTAGAAATAGAATCCGCAGTCCATGCCCTGTGTTTTCACGTGTTAGCCCCTGTGTCTAGCCTTTAATTACGTTTAGGTCCCTGGTTTTTGCCTAGAACCCCCTGGAAGTTATGTTTTTCTCGCAGAAAAGCCTCTGGACCTTGATTTAGCCCTAGATTTCGCGTCTTAGCTCCGTTTTAGTTGATTCTTGCGCTCCCGCGATCGTTGTAACGCGTAGAACAGCTCTATCATAGTTTTGTGTGCTATTTTATGTAATGTTGTACTATTTCTTATCTTTTGTCCTTGTTTGCATGTATGTGTATGTGTTGGACCATGTTTTGGCGTTGCGATTGTGAGTAGACGCTGAACCTTTGGACGAGTACCAGGAGCCACCATCTTCTGAAGCTTTTGAGCAGCAGCAGGAGAACTTTGAGGAAGGCAAGTATAACATGAACCTCCTATCACTTTTTAACATGAACCTCCTAGCCACCTTTATCCTTATATATATCCTTGGGTTGCATTGTGGTTAGTTTTGCTAGGTGCTGCGCTCTCACCTTTGTTGGTCCTTTTTAATAATTTGATTAATGGATCTATGCAACTTAATTCTGAGAGTGGCCCTCTGCTGTGTGCTTGAGTGGCTCACGTCTCCTTAAAAGATGTTTTTGATAGAAACATGGTTTAGGGGGCTAGCACGGTGCTTAGTGCTTGGTTGGCCACTCTCCATAAGGACCGGTTCATAGAGCGACAACCTGGGACAACCGCGCAACCACAAGACTGGAATGGGACGGTCTTGACTTACTAATTAGGTCGTGTTGGTTCGAGAGTAACTTACCTGCGTGGGCAAGAGGGGTGGTAAGCTTCAATGGTCCCTGCTCCTCCGGCTTGGTCTGTGCTGTGTGTCTTGTACCCCCGGAGATGGGCCCCATCGTCGCTGATCCAGAATCCTTAGCGGTTACACCTTACCAACATGATCCTTTGTAACGGTCTCGTAGTGTGCTTGCTAGCCATCTCACCTAAGGAAGTGTGATGAATAACTAGCGTAGCTCACGACTTGTGGGTAAAGTTGTGCAACCTCTCGAGATTGTAAAACTAATATATCAGTTGTGCTCACAGTCATGAGCGGCCCAGATCCTCCTTTTGATTAGTGGGGTTATCAACCTTTGATTAGGGAGGTTCCCCGGATGGTTTTGGTTTGGATGGTTCTTAGTAGTTCTTAATTAATACTGATTAAATTGTTATGCAACTGGGTTTATGGTAATTCATCCACTTGTAGTAATTAGCTTTAATAAAATTTTGTTAAGAATAAAAGCTACTGCAGTTGAGTCAGCTAACCTTAGAGCCTCATAGTTTGTGTTATACTTGTTGAGTACGAGTTTGTACTCACACTTGCCTCTCTACTCTTCTGTTCTCTTGGATACCTTCGACTGCTGCTCAGTGCCCGGCAACGTGGAGGACTACGTCAGCGGCTTCGACGACTTCTAGGCGTTTGCCTCCCAGTCGACATCCCTGTGGCGCCCTACTCTTCATGTACTTCATTTTACGCTTCCGCAACTCTTGAACCGATTCTTGATTCAGTTGTAATAAAATAAATCATTTATGATTTATATTAATGTTATTCGTGATATGTGTTGTGATATCTTGATAATTCTGTTGTATATATGCGTGACTTGATCCTGGCGCATATATGATTGCTCGATTTATGTTCTTTATAAATTGGGTGTGACAGGATTGGTATCAGAGCCATATCGACTGTAGGACGAAGCCTAGATAGATCTGGACGAGTATAAGACTTCTCTTCCCTTGCCTTGCCTCCGCAAATATTCTAAAATCATTTTTCTGCTTCTATTCCTTGAGTCTTAAGCCTTGATTTGCCATCTCTCCCCTGTCTTTCCTGAGAAACAGCTTGAGTTTTCCGTAGACGTTGGCCTGAGTCATCTAATCTTGTAATCTATAAGTTTAGGCTATCCCTATGAAACTACGCTAGAACGAGTGTGTTGGTCGGGTAGTGTGAAAAACTCGACTAAGTTGTGAATATTGAATGTTTGTTATTGTGCAAATGTTTGATTCGGATTTTTGGATTGATTGCATAGTCTAGTAGTTAAACTTGCTCATGCAAATCGACCCTAACACAACTTGAACTAAATAATAAAATTGAGCTAGAACGTTGGGGGTAAAACCTATACTCCTTTCTCTCTATCATATTCTTCCGAAGTTTCATTTCCGCAGCTGCACAATATCTCGCTCTCATAAAATTTCATTTGTTGCAATCAGATGGTGAACACCAGGCGCACCGGTTCCGGTTCTGACCAGCAGGAACAGAACAACCAGAGTACTGGTCAGCCGCTGCTGATGCCGCCACCACTGACCCCGGAGAAGTTCTTCCAGCTCCAGATGCAGATGATGGCGACCCTGAACCATACCGTTCAGGCTCTGCAGCAGATCCATGCCCAGCCACCGCCTCCTCCGCCGCCACAGCCCCGTGACCGGCGTGCGGATTTTCTGAGAGGTCATCCTCCGACTTTCTCTCACGCCATGGACCCACTCTAGGCGGACGACTAGCTTCGCTCAGTGGAGCACCAGTTGGTTGTTGCGCAGTGCGACGACCGGGAGAGGGTTCTATATGCAGCAGGGCAGCTGCGAGGCTCCGCTCTCGACTGGTGGGAGTCTTACCCGGCCCAGGACCGCGACTCTCTCACCTGGGACCAATTCTGTGAGCGCTTCTGGAGCCATCACATTCCTGAGGGCATTATGAAGACGAAGCAGAAGGAGTTCCATGCCCTTAAGCAGGTAAATTTGAATGGAATTCCCTGCAACTTCTTTTGAGCTTCGATCTATCCTTGATCCCTTTCGTAAGCCTGACATATTGAGCGATTTCTATCCTCATTATCTGTGTTCGCTATTTCAGGGATCGATGACGGTGACGGAGTACGTGACCATTTCCTTTAGCTGGCCCGTTATGCCCCTGCTGACGTCGCCCGTGATAGCGACAAGCAGGAGTATTTCAAGGAGGGACTGGATGATCACATCCAGTATGCGCTGCTGAACCACCGCTTCGACAACTTCAACCAACTGGTTGATGCTGCCCTCAACACCGAGCGTAAGCGCCGGGAGATTGAGGATAAGAAGAGGAAGATGGCTCCATCCTCGTCGGGCAGCAACACTCGTCCCCGATATCAGCATCCACAGCAGCAGCAGCAGAGGCCGCCCCAGCAATACCAGCAGCGGCAGCAGTTTCCTCCTCATCCCCAGCAGCAGGCAGGACAGGGTCAGAGGCTTCCAGCGCCTCCGGCTCCACCAGCTCCGAGGCAGGGAGTGCCCACTCCTCCTCCTGGGCAGCAGGCCGCTGCGCTTCCTCGAGTGTGCTTCCACTGTGGCGAGCCGGGGCACTACACCAACGTCTGTCCTCGGAAGGCGCAGGCAGGACAGCAGGGGCGTGCAGCACTGCCCAAGGCCCCAGCTCAGGGCAGGGTGAACCACGTGACGGCCGAGTCAGCGGCCGAGGCTCCTAACGTGGTTATTGGTATGTTTATGGTCAACACCCATCCTGCTATAGTGCTTTTTGATATTGGTGCTACGCATTCTTTCATCACTCAGTCTTTTGTCGAGCATCATGGTATTCCTACTAGCACACTAAAGAGGTGCATGTTAGTATCTTCACCGGGAGGGCAGTTGAGGTCTCATGTCTTCTGTCCCAGAGTCAGTGTGGCCATAAGGGGGTAGATTTCAGTGCTAATCTGATGGTGCTAGACACCAAGGGTATTGATGTGATCCTCGGGATGGAGACTCTTGCTAAGTAGGGAGTCCGGATAGATTGTGCTCAAAGGACTGTTCTTCTATTAGCACCGAATGGTCAGGAGGTTACGGTCGGTGCTATAGAGCCTTCTGGATTTCTTCATCAGATGGAGGCTAGACCCACGGATGGTATTCACGTGGTGTCTGAATTCCCGGATGTCTTTCCGGATGATTTGCCAGGTATGCCGCCTGATCGCGACATTGAGTTTTCTATTGATCTCTTGCCTGGCACAGCTCCTATTGCTAAGCGGCCCTATCGTATGGCACCCGTTGAACATGAGGAAGTTAAGAAGACTGTCGACGAGTTGCTAGCCAAGGGCTATATCCGTCGTAGTTTCTCTCCTTGGGCTATTCCGGTATTGCTTGTAGAGAAGAAGGATGGTGCGAAGAGAATGTGCGTCGATTATCGGGATCTGAATGCAGTCACCATCAAGAACAAGCATCCGTTGCCTAGTATTGAGGATCTCTTTGATCAGCTTCAGGGTGCTTGTGTATTCTCGAAGATTGATCTATGTTCGGGTTATCACCAGCTGAAGATTCGTTCCGAGGATATCCCGTGTGGCAGAACCAACCTGAATTATACCGGCTCAAGTACGCGAGTCCTTTCTGGAGGGCTACCTCGTGCTTCAAACGGTATAACCCTATTGGCTTGTCGGGTAACGTCCCGATAAACCACCGAACGCAGGATCCAACAAGGTACCTCACACGAAGGTGAGTCCAGAGATATAAATGCCATTACATTTTACATCACAGGCAGATATATTACAAAAGTATACAAAACATCATCAGTTCCCAGTGAAGGGAGATTATTACAAAACAGTTTTAAGTTTTTAAGCCAAAGCAGCGGAGTTTAAAAGCGTAAATATTGTACACGTCGTTATTACAGATATCATGCTAGCCCTGACATGATATCACTCGGCGGAATCGGTGTTGGCCGGGGACGGATCCCACTCCACGGACCAACCATCAGGCAAGGGGTAGGGCCACGGTGTAATGAATGCTGGCTCATCAGGGAGATTACCTGAAGTAAATCAACAAAGCAAGGCTGAGTATACTAATACTCAGCAAGACTTACCCGCTCATGGTATACTTAGCCATGTATCTAGACTTATGCAGGCTTTTCAGGTTTTGGTTAGAGTTTTCAGCTGAAAAGCAACAAAGAGTAGATCCTTATTTTCAACTTTTAGTTTTCAGGTTCTTACCTATAACTACTCACACATGGTAGAATCTTTAATCAAACAGCATCTTTGATAGTCACAAATTACTCTTGTTACTCTATGTGGCAAAGGGATCAAGCAGTCTCAACCATCGTGAGAAGCGGACGATTCTGAATCGAATTCAACCTTGCAAGGGTAAACCTAACTCACACGCTTGGAACACCAAAGGGTTGTTCCGAAGCAACCGTTTGCCTTTCATTCCGACTCGTGGATCAGGGCCACCACAAGCGACTGCAGGACCATACGCACTTCCAAAGTGCAGGATGTACGTCTGTAGCGCGACTACAAAACCCGTACTCCTGGTTGCCCAGCAACACGTATTCCTACACGTCGAACCAAGTAACCAAAAGAAGCAAATACATGTGGTGGGGGGTATGTCCACTCCTCGGGCCGATTGGCTACTAGGCTTACCGCTTACCATATTTCACGGCATGTGGCTAGTACTTTCAAACGCTTAACCACCGCTACCACACACTGCGACCTTATCCATTTCAACAACACAGACGGGGTATCATCTCAAACATGATACTCCCTAAAATTCCCGTCCGTCATCCTTATAGTGAATATCGAAAAGTAAACATTACAATTCCTATATCGCGCGAATGACAGGAAATCACTCGACTTCTACCGGTCCTATAAGCAGAGCAACTATTCGGACTCAAGTACTAGTGTTCAATACATCGGTTCCTGGAATTATGCAGCTAAGGTTTCCAAACAACTCCTAAGAACTTAATGCATAAAGACATATATAAATAGTATAGTTTGCAGTGTAATAAAGTAGGGTTATGTCCGGGGCTTGCCTTCGTTGGTGGGGCTGGGGTTAGTCAAATTAATATCTTCCGAACCTTGGTTCGGGGCTTCAGAGAATTCCGCGGCGAAGTTCCCGGGGTCTTCAGAACAAACTCCTTCTGGTTCCAGAATCAGCTGATAATCTCCGTCAGCGAGAGTGGTCGAGTCTATATGAGATGCAAAGTTACAAGTTATGGAATGCATATACTTTTATGTTAATTCACAATAAAGTTGCAATCCAAACAAAAGAACATTACATTTCGACAAATAACCTAACTACCCTGCACTGGGCAGTCATTTATCGAGTATTAATTATTTTATCTAAATACATTAAATAGCTAAGTTAACCCTACTAAGTGTCTAACTAGTGGCATGGGGCAACAGGTTGGGTGTGTTTCTAATAATTATATTAAATAACTTTACTTATTTATTATATTAATTACTTACATGAACCTTAAGTTACTTCTAGTTATATTATATCTAATTTGTTTGATACCTAATCATTCATTGGAAATCTAATAACAGATTATACTATTAAAGAGTAGTACCTTAAAATATTTCCATGATTTTTGAACATTTAAATGCATAAATATTAATTATACAAAGTAAACTACACATTATTTCTAATTAAACTTGCACGTTAAGGAAATAATACTTAATTACTAGGATAATTATTTTTCTTAAATTCTACATATTAAAAGAAAACTAACACAACTGGTTTCACCATTTTATCATTTTTCTATGAATTACTATGCATTTCTTAAGCCTACAAGTAACCAAACTTAACATTTAAATTAGATCATCAAACATTCAGAAACTGAATTTTATCCCTTAAGTAAAGTTGTAGGTCTTTATCTAAGGATTCCAACAAAATTTATTTTGCATTTTTATGAATTTTTCTTGAATAGATATAGCATTTCTAAGTTAGCAGCTTTATTTACACAAGGGGGTCCTTCGGTACTATTCATCTGAGTCTAAGGCTGTGCACATAACCCCTGTATTTTTTATTCTTCTAACCCGAGGTCCTTGGGCTGTGAACCGAAGCAGACCAAGAAAGGGGCAGTCCTGTTCCGGTGATGGTGGTCACCGGCGGCGAGGTCTGAGGGGAGGAAAAGGTGCAGGAGCTCATGAGGGTTCTGTTGCACCTTGTGTCGAGGGCTGAGGTGGCCGGAATGGTAGAGCTCGACGGAAGCCCGAGGCGGCGACGGAAAGGTCACCGTCGACGGTAGTGCTCCGGCGGTGAACGTCGGCAGCAAACCTGCGCACGAGCTTTAGTGAGACACGGGGAACGTGTAGGTACCATCAATTGGAAGAAAACACATCGGGTCACAGGTAATCGACGAGGACAGTGGCGGCGGCGGTGAGGATGAATACCGGCGATCGTCGGAAGGGAGATGTGCTGGACTATAGAGCTAATGGGTGGGTTGTGGGTCTTCACAGAGATGATGTAGTGCTAGCTAGAGGGTTGTGGTGGTGTGGGAGTGCCTGGAGCGAGCTGTCCACGGTGAGGCCGAAGGCGACGACGGCGGCGGCCGTCGGAGGCGAAGCTCCAATTGAAATTGGGAGGCAACTGAGGGTTGTCGAGCACGAGCAAGCAATGGGGAAGCTTGGACGAGGATGGATTGGGGCGGAGGAGGTCTGGTGCTGGCTGTCCACGGGCGTGCCGTGCGTGGCCGGAGCGGAAGAGGACGACGGCGGAGGAATGTGGCTCGGGCGCTCGGAAATTGGCACTGGAACTGGAGGGACAGGATGTAGGCGTTGAAGTGATGCTGCTGTGCGCGAGAGAGAGGAAATTAAGGCTCTATGGTGAGCGCTCCACAGCGACGAGGAGGTGGCGGCTGGCGAAGGCTCTGGGTCGTCGTGGCGCGCGCGCGAGGGGCCACCAGGGGAGAGGAATTGGACCGGGAAAGGAAGGAGGCGACGCGTGGAGAAGATCTCAGCAGGAGGTGGCTCTGCGGTGGCGGTGAAGCGGCGGCCAGAGGGGCAGCGCTGCCGGTGGCAGGCGAGCAGAGCAGGGACCCACGTGCGCGAGGAGGAAGAAGAGAGGGGAGAGGTCCGGGGGACTAATTTGTGATTTCCAGAAAATGTAGGGACCTCTCGGTAAACTGAAATTTGTCTCTGCTACAATGGTCAAATGAGAAAATGGTCAACATGAAAGTTGTAGAGTTTTTCAAACTCTACAACATTGTTTTAGGGCTTAAGTTCAAAAAATCAAAGTTTTCAACTATTTAAGTTAAGTTTATGAATAAAGGTGGAATTTAAATTACTTTTGTCTTTATTCATAGAATTTGATCAAACTTTGGGTATGTTAGCACATTTTCCTGGAAGGTCATGATTACTAGTGTTTTTTACACATTAGTCCTTAAGTAAGGCTGAATTTGACTTTTATATTCCAACCATTTCACATGTAAACCCTTATAGTTGTGTTAATTACACATAGGTCCTTAGTTTCATACAAAGTCTATTTCTCTTAGGTTTTAACTCAATACTTGTACTTTTCTTCTCTATGGTCATTTGAATTTGACACTTAATAACATTTTTACACAATTGCACATAGGGACTTATAAAATTCATAATTTACAAATATACCCCTAGTTCTCTGTACAACTCATATACACCTTAGCATACATACAACTTACTAATACCTAGTGTCTATATTTCTAATTACCTGAATGTTACAGCCTTCCCCCCTTAAAAAGAATCTCGTCCCGAGATTCCGAAGCTGAACAGAATCGGATGATTAGATTTGGGGATTGGCTTGAAGGAAGTCTGGGAAATTTCGTTGAAGATAAGACTCTGTTTCCCAAGTCGCTTCTTCCTCGGTGTGATGATCCCATAAGATTTTGTACATCTTAACTGCCCTTCTTCTGGTGAGTCTTTCCTTGGTATCCAGGATTCGAAGAGGTCGTTCGATGTACGATAGATCGGGTTCAATCTCGATGGCACATGTCTCAACGATTTCCGTGGGTACTTTGACACACTTCTTAAGTTGAGAAACATGGAAGACATCATGAATGGCAGCCAATTGAGATGGAAGGCGAAGTTTGTAAGCCACTGGGCCACAAACTTTGAGAATTTCGAAGGGTCCAACATATCGAGGTGCTAACTTCCCCTTTATACCGAAATGTTGGACACCTTTGGTAGGAGATACTCGGAGATAGACAAAATCTCCTACTTGGAATTGCAGAGGTTTCCTCCTCTTATCTGCGTAGCTTTTCTGTCTGGACTGAGCGGTTTTAAGATTAGATTGAATAACCTTAACCTTATCTTCGGCTTCAACGACTAGGTCTGGTCCGAAGATTTTGCGTTCACCGGTCTCAGACCAACTTAAAGGAGTTCGACATCTGCGACCGTATAACGCTTCAAAAGGAGCCATTTGAAGACTAGCTTGATAACTGTTATTGTAAGAGAATTCAGCTAAAGCAAGGCACTTGTCCCAACTTGTACCATAGTGAATAATACAAGCTCGGAGAATGTTTTCAAGAATTTGATTAACTCGCTCAGTCTGTCCATCCGTTTGAGGATGATACGTAGAGCTTCGTATTAGTTTGGATCCAAGAGCTGATTGTAACTGTTCCCAGAAGCGTGCAGTGAACTGGGGTCCTCTATCAGAGATGATAGTTTTAGGAACACCGTGTAATCGAATGATTTGATCAAGATAGATCTTTGCATACTTCTTAGTTGAATAAGTGGTATGCACAGGAAGAAAATGAGCTGTTTTTGTGAGTCTATCAATGATTACCCATATGGAGTCATGTTTTTGAGATGTGTTGGGAAGACCGACAATAAAATCCATGTTAATGTCTTCCTATTTCCATGACGGAATGGGTAATGGCTAAAGTGTACCAGATGCTTTTAAGTGGCTAGCTTTGACTCTCTGGCAAGTATCACACTCAGATACATATTTGGCAATTTCTCTTTTCATTCTGGTCCACCAAAAATGTTGCCGTAGATCTTGATACATCTTGGTGCTACCAGGATGAATAGAGAACTTGGATAGATGTGCCTCATCAAGGATTTGTTTGCGAAGTGGATGATCTTTAGGTACAACAATTCGATTGTTGAACCATAATGTTCCTTGATGATCGGTGTGAAAGCATTTATATTTGGCTTCTCCCAGAGACAGCTTTGATTTGATGATTTTGATTCCCTCATCATGTAATTGCGACATGATGATTCTATCCTGCAGAGTAGACTCAATGGATAGCAGATTCAGACTACCTTGAGGAATGATCTCTAAATTGAGCTTTCTCATCTGATGGCAGAGAATGTCACTGAAAGTTGCTATGGATAAACAATGACAGTGTGCTTTGCGGATAAGGGCATCCGCAACCACATTAGCTTTGCCAAGATGGTAGTGTACCTCAAGGTCATAGTCTTTAATCAATTCTAACCAACGCCTTTGCCTCATATTTAGGTCAGCTTGAGTGAAAATATACTTGAGGCTCTTATGGTCAGTGTAGATATTACACTTAGCACCCATAAGATGATGTCTCCAGATCTTGAGAGCATGGATAACTGATGCTAATTCAAGATCATGTGTTGGATAGTTTTGCTCATGAGTCCTAAGTGCTCGGGATGCATAAGCAATAACCCGGTTGTTTTGCATAAGGACACAACCAAGGCCAATTCCGGAAGCATCGCAATAGACATCAAAAGGCTGAGTGTTATCTGGCTGAGCTAGCACTGGAGCAGTGGTTAAGAGTTTTCTTAAGGTATGGAACGCTTTTTCACATTGGTCGTTCCAGCAGAATTTAACTCCTTTCTTTAATTGCCCAGTCATAGGTTTAGCTATCTTGGAAAAGTCAGGAATGAATCGGCGATAGTATCCCGCCAATCCAAGGAAACTTCAAATTTGATGGACTGAAGTTGGAGGGTTCCAGTCCATAACTTCCTGGACTTTGGTTGGATCAACCGATATGCCTTTACTAGAGATAGTATGTCCCAAAAATTTCACACTATCCAGCCAAATTTCACATTTCGAGAATTTGGCATAAAGGCGATGATCACGTAGTCGTTGAAGAACGACACGTAAATGATTAGCATGGTCTTCTTTAGTTTTGGAGTATATTAGAATGTCATCAATGAAGACCACGACGAATTTGTCGAGTTCCGGCATGAATACTGAATTCATGAGATACATGAAATATGCCGGTGCATTAGTGAGTCCAAATGGCATAACCAGATATTCATAAAGTCCATATCTGGTCGAGAAGGCCGTTTTTGGAATGTCACTAGGCCTAATCTTGATCTGATGATAACCAGAGCGTAAGTCAATCTTAGAGAAGACCTTAGCTCCGGCTAGCTGATCAAACAAAATGTCAATGCGGGGAAGAGGGTACTTATTTTTTATGGTAACCGCATTGAGTGGACGATAATCAACACATAGCCTTAGGCTATTGTCTTTCTTTTTGACAAAGAGAGCAGAACAACCCCAAGGTGAAGCACTTGGACGTATATAACCCTTATCAAGAAGATCTTGGAGCTGGATTTTTAGTTCTGCTAATTCATTTGGAGGCATGCGATACGGTCTTTTTGAAATAGGAGCAGTGCCCGGTTGAAGTTCAATGATAAACTCGATGTCTCTATCTGGTGGCATTCCAGGCAAGTCGTCTGGAAAGACATCGGGGTATTCACATACTATAGGAATATCCTTGACTTGGATATTTGTGATGGCATAGGTGCAAGGATGCAAACATTTTGGCTGAGGCAGATAAAGGGTGGTGATCCCATAGTATGGTGAATCAATTTCAACAACTCGGGAAGAAATATCTAGTCGCACTTGATGTTTAGTCATCCAGTCTGTCCCAAGTATAATATCAATACCCTCCAAACTTAGTAAAACCAAATCAGTTTTGATTTCTTTACTACCTAACTGAATTGGCACATTTCTACTCATTTAGTTGGAGGTAATATTTCCTCCAGGGGTAGAGATCATATATGACCCCTGGGTAGAACTAAGATCGAGTCCAATTCGGGTACCACAGTTGTTACTAATAAAGCTATGTGTTGCTCCTGAATCAAATAATATAACAACTGGTTTGTGGTGAATAGAAAATGTACCTGACATGACGGGAGCTCCATCTAGAAGTTCTGCCAGAGTGGTGAAGTTAATCCGTCCTTGCCGGACTTGCATCACCGGTTTCTTGCCCTTGTTCTGGTTACCCTGAGTAGAACTCTGCCCTTGGTTAGGTTTCTTGGGCCGCGGACAATCTCTGATGAAATGATCCGCCCTTCCGCAATTGAAACAGCGATAATTGCTGCTTCTCTGTGACACTTGTTGCACATTTGGCCATGGGCCAGATTGTTGCGGTTGTTGCGGAGGAACGGGAGGTCTATACCTTCCTTGCTGTTGGGGCGGCCTGAAAACCAATCTACCAGTTGGGGCATTCCGCTGTGGTGCTCTGGACGGTGTATTGGGAACAACCCGATACCTCGGTGATTGAGCACTCGATGGTCCAGTAGGGTTCTTTCTCTTTTTCTCAGCATAATGTGCCATGATGCAATCTTCTTGAGTTAAGGCCATATTAACTAGCTCGCTGAAAGTATTTGCCCTCACAAGATTCAGGCGTTCCTTGAGCTTGGTATTAAGGCCTCGACGGAAACGATCTTGTTTCTTGGCATCATTATCCGCATGATATCCCGCATATTGACACAGATGATTAAAATTCTGTGCGTACTGCAGGACTGTACTGGCGCCTTGAGTAAGTGCCAAGAATTCATTCAACTTCCGCTCCAGCAATCCTTCAGGAATATAATATGCTCTAAAGGCTGCCCGAAACTCATCCCAGGTGATAACGTGCCCTGCAGGTTGCATGGCGTAGAAGTTATCCCACTAGATCCGAGCAGCACCATGGAGTTGCTGGGCGGCAAAGGAAGCTTTGCTTGAGTCCGCACAAGGTATTGTCAACAGAGCGAACTTTGATTCGATTATATGAAGCCAAGCATCGGCATCCAAGGGTTCTTCAGCTTTACTGAAGAATGGAGGCTGGGTACTGATGAAATCCTGGTAACTGGCCACGGGAGGATTGCGGTCATCACGACCTCCGCGGAACTGTTGATGTTGCTGGTTCCGTTGTACTCGAACCAGCAAGTTGAGCAGCTCAGTTTGCCGATCCATAACCTCGGCAAGATTAGGAGGTGGTGGTGGCGGTTGTTGAGAACCGCTAGCCTGATCTGCCCGGAAACCTTCCGGGGTTCCACGCGTGGCTCCAACCACTGAAACAAAGGAGACGTCCATCATTAACCATATAGCCTTACTCCCAATTTCAGAAGATATATGACTTAGATAAACAATGCACACACTCCATTCAATCATCTCATTTCAGAATCATAAGGATAATGAACAGGATGATAAAATAGGAAACTTATATTACAACACTGGTTCTGATTGTTCTCCGCATCACACGTCCGAAAGATCCCTACGCAGGCCATCTATGTTACAACAAATGGCAGAAGATCTAGCTAAGTTACATACTACCTAAGTTATTACACTCCCCACAAGTTACATCTAGCTAGTCGACGATTTACGACCCTAGAAATCGTCGAAGTTGCCTATAGACGACTGACTGCCAGAGGGAGAGTGATAGGGACTAAGAACAGGATCCCCATGCTCAGAGTCAATCTCCGAAACACCCTCAATCTCTTCTGGATCTTCTTCTTCTTCTTCTTCAGGCATTATGGGTATAGTGGGAAGTATCGGTTGCTGCTGCAGTTCCTCAATGTGAGCCTGGGCATCATCAGCTTCAAGTATCAGATCATGAATTTGTGCCTGTAGGAACTCAATAACAGTGTCACGCTGAGTGATAATATGATCACTCTCATTGATCTGATCTTCACGATGGAGGATTGTCTCATCCCTTGCTGCAATGATTTCATCCTTTTGAGTCACCAAGGCTTGTAATTCCACTATTTGGGTCACTTGACGGTCAGCATTCCGATAGTGGCTTTGAGCCACACCAGTTATCTGATTCATACCGTGACACAGTAGAATCTGGTAATGATGTTGCACATCCATGAACCTGGTAATGATACGAACGGTTTCTTCAGCCAGATCTCCTAGCATATGACCAAGAGGCTCTGTCCGAAAATTCCATTCCGAATTATCAGGGTCATTGGTAGGAAATAAACCATTAGGATATGCGGCAACTTCCATCGGATGCTGATTGCAGAAAAGTTTGATTGCTTCCAAGGCAGCAGTTTCAAGGGTATCAACCAGACGATATCCAATCACTTCCACTTCTATGGGAGGCCATGAGGAGCGGAAAGGGTGTTGAGGAATTATCATCTTAACCCTACACCGAGGAACTCCTTCTTCACGATATTCTACCCCATCGTATTGAGGAGGTTCTGTATAATGAAACAGACTTAAGGATTCCCACAAAAGACGAGGAAACCCTTCCCAATGTAAAGCATTGGTGTGGAAGTGCCCCTCCTGATCCCAAAAGGCATTGGAAGGAGCAGCCATCTGCGATAACAATGCAAATGGTAAGATATATTTACCCTGCGAAAAGCGCACAAGGTAAATGGATCAAAATAGCTAATCTTGATAACAGCAAAGGCTGAAAATCAGATGGATACTTAAGGGACTCAGCTAAAGATTGTTATTTACCCAAACTAAGAAATACCAACATGTTACCTATTTCTTAAAGCAACAAAATTAAAGATCCATTTTGTTGATTAATGTATTATGCATGCACGCACTATTCGATCTCGCAAACAAAAACAACTGCCAAGTAATCTTGGTCTTACATGGTTAGTTATGGTGGCACAATATAAATACATCTCTCTCTATTAACTACTCGATAAATTCTACCCGTCCTAGTTTCGTAATTGTGGTTAGTGTACCTGCATAAAACCACAATACATATATATATATATATATCCAATGAACCTTTCATGCCAGCATGTCATGAAAGCGTCCCCATTCATTACTGCTCACTATAGAAACAACATCTGTACAATTACCGCTGTACAGACAAAGTTAACATACGTTGTCGAAACAACGTATTCACGGGGGTACCGCAAAAATGCGGGGGTATGAACAGCGATCGCCATACCCTGCGCCAAACCATCTACTCCCAATGTAGTCAACCAAAGTTGGTACATTGGCAGCATCTCAAGTAAGCCACTGCTTGAGAAACAGTGTTCGGTTCGCATCACCGACAGGAAGGCCAAGCTCCTTCAGTTGGCTGAGGATCCTTACCTTCTTACCTCACGATCGAAGATGTCGTTACAGAAAGTAAGGTCGGGTTGTGCGTAAATTTAAGTTTCAACAGAAAAGTAATGCTGGAAGTTAGAGTTATATATATAGTACAGCCACCTCTATTCTCCCTTAAATATCACCCTAGGGCTTTACGTACTAAGCACAACCTTAACGAATCCAACGTACCTTTAGCAAAATACTTTGTTGGTCAAATTTTATACCGAAAGTATTTTTAAGGCACTTCATATCTCCAGTATACACTTGTTAGCTCTGATACCAGCTGTGGCAGAACCAACCTAAATTATACCGGCTCAAGTACGCGAGTCCTTTCTGGAGGGCTACCTCGTGCTTCAAATGGTATAACCCTATTGGCCTGTCGGGTAACGTCCCGATAAACCACCGAACGCAGGATCCAACAAGGTACCTCACACGAAGGTGAGTCCAGAGATATAAATGCCATTACATTTTACATCACAGACAGATATACTACAAAAGTATACAAAACATCATCAGTTCCCAGTGAAGGGAGATTATTACAAAACAGTTTGAAGTTTTTAAGCCAAAGCAGCGGAGTTTAAAAGCGTAAATATTGTACACGTCGTTATTACAGATATCATGCTAGCCCTGACATGATATCACTCGGCGGAATCGGTGTTGGCCGGGGACGAATCCCACTCCACGGACCAACCATCAGGCAAGGGGTAGAGCCACGGCGTAATGAATGCTGGCTCATCAGGGAGATTACCTGAAGTAAATCAACAAAGCAAGGCTGAGTATACTAATACTCAGCAAGACTTACCCGCTCATGGTATACTTAGCCATGTATCTAGACTTATGCAGGCTTTTTAGGTTTTGGGTAGAGTTTTCAGCTGAAAAGCAACAAAGAATAGATCCTTATTTTCAACTTTTAGTTTTCAGATTCTAGTTGATTAACCATTCTAGGTAAGCACCTATAACTACTCACACATGGTAGAATCTTTAATCAAACAGCATCTTTGATAGTCACAAATTACTCTTGTTACTCTATGTGGCAAAGGGATCAAGCAGTCTCAACCATCGTGAGAAGCGGACGATTCTGAATCGAATTCAACCTTGCAAGGGTAAACCTAACTCACATGCTTGGAACACCAAAGGGTTGTTCCGAAGCAACCGTTTGCCTTTCATTCCGACTCGTGGATCAGGGCCACCACAAGCGACTGCAGAACCATACGCGCTTCCAAAGTGCAGGACGTACGTCTGTAGCGCGACTACAAAACCCGTACTCCTGATTGCCCAGCAACACGTATTCCTACACGTCGAACCAAGTAACCAAAAGAAGCAAATACATGTGGTGGGGGGTATGTCCACTCCTCGGCCGATTGGCTACTAGGCTTACCGCTTACCATATTTTACAGCATGTGGCTAGTACTTTCAAATGCTTAACCACCGCTACCACACACTGCGACCTTATCCATTTCAACAACACAGACGGGGTATCATCTCAAACATGATACTCCCTAAAATTCCCGTCCGTCATCCTTATAGTGAATATCGAAAAGTAAACATTACAATTCCTATATCGTGCGAATGACAGGAAATCACTCGACTTCTACCGGTCCTATAAGCAGAGCAACTATTCGGACTCAAGTACTAGTGTTCAATACATCGGTTCCTGGAATTATGCAGCTAAGGTTTCCAAACAACTCCTAAGAACTTAATTCATAAAGACATATCTAAATAGTATAGTTTGCAGTCTAATAAAGTAGGGTTATGTCCGGGGCTTGCCTTCGTTGGTAGGGCTGGGGTTAGTCAAATTAATATCTTCCGAACCTTGGTTTGGGGCTTCAGAGAATTCCGCGGTGAAGTTCCCGGGGTCTTCAGAACAAACTCCTTCTGGCTCCGGAATCAGCTGATAATCTCCGTCAGCGAGAGTGGTGGAGTCTATATGAGATGCAAAGTTACAAGTTATGGAATGCATATACTTTTATGTTAATTCACAATAAATTTGCAATCCAAACAAAAGAACATTACATTTCGACAAATAACCTAACTACCCTGCACTGGGCAGTCATTTATCAAGTATTAATTATTTTATCTAAATACATTAAATAGCTAAGTTAACCCTACTAAGTGTCTAACTAGTGGCATGGGGCAACAGGTTGGGTGTGTTTCTAATAATTATATTAAATAACTTTACTTATTTATTATATTAATTACTTACATGAACCTTAAGTTACTTCTAGTTATATTATATCTAATTTGTTTGATACCTAATCATTCATTGGAAATCTAATAACAGATTATACTATTAAAGAGTAGTACCTTAAAATATTTCCATGATTTTTGAACATTTAAATGCATAAATATTAATTATACAAAGTAAACTACACATTATTTCTAATTAAACTTGCACGTTAAGGAAATAATACTTAATTACTAGGATAATTATTTTTCTTAAATTCTACATATTAAAAGAAAACTAACACAACTGGTTTCACCATTTTATCATTTTTCTATGAATTACTATGCATTTCTTAAGCCTACAAGTAACCAAACTTAACATTTAAATTAGATCATCAAACATTCAGAAACTGAATTTTATCCCTTAAGTAAAGTTGTAGGTCTTTATCTAAGGATTCCAACAAAATTTATTTTGCATTTTTATGAATTTTCCTCGAATAGATATAGCATTTCTAAGTTAGCAGCTTTATTTACACAAGGGGATCCTTCGGTACTATTCATCTGAGTCTAAGGCTGTGCACATAACCCCCTGTATTTTTTATTCTTCTAACCCGAGGTCCTTGGGCTGTGAACCGAAGCAGACCAAGAAAGGGGCAGTCCTGTTCCGGTGACGGTGGTCACCGGCGGCGAGGTCTGAGGGGAGGAAAAGGTGCAGGAGCTCACGAGGGTTCTGTTGCACCTTGTGTCGAGGGCTGAGGTGGCCGGAATGGTAGAGCTCGACGGAAGCCCGAGGCGATGGCGGAAACGTCACCGTCGACGGCAGTGCTCCGGCAGTGAACGTCGGCAGCAAACCTGCGCACGAGCTTCAGTGAGACACGGGGAACGTGTAGGTACCATCAATTGGAAGAAAACACATCGGGTCACAGGTAATCGACGAGGACAGTGGCGGCGGCGGTGAGGATGAATACCGGCGATCGTCGGAAGGGAGATGTGCTGGACTATAGAGCTAATGGGTGGGTTGTGGGGCTTCACAGAGATGATGTAGTGCTAGCTAGAGGGTTGTGGTGGCGTGGGAGTGCCCGGAGCGAGCTGTCCACGGTGAGGCCGAAGGCGGCGATGGCGGTGCTCGTCGGAGGCGAAGCTCCAATTGAAATTGGGAGGCAACTGAGGGTTGTCGAGCACGAGCAAGCAATGGGGAAGCTTGGACGAGGATGGATTGGGGCGGAGGAGGTCTGGTGCTGGCTGTCCACGGGCGTGCCGTGCGTGGCCAGAGCGGAAGAGGACGACGGCGGAGGAATGTGGCTCGGGCGCTCGGAAATTGGCACTGGAACTAGAGGGACAGGATGTAGGCGTTGAAGTGATGCTGCTATGCGTGAGAGAGAGGAAATTAAGGCTCTGTGGTGAGCGCTCCACGGCGACGAGGAGGTGGCGGCCGGCGAAGGCTCTAGGTCGTCGTGGCGCGCGCGCAAGGGGCCACCAGGGGAGAGGAATTGGACCGGGAAAGGAAGGAGGCGACGCGTGGAGAAGATCTCAGCAGGAGGTGGCTCTGCAGCGGCGGTGAAGCGGCGGCCAGAGGGGCAGCGCTGCCGGCGGCAGGCGAGCAGAGCAGGGACCCACGTGCGCGAGGAGGAAGAAGAGAGGGGAGAGGTCCGGGGACTAATTTGTGATTTCCAGAAAATGTAGGGACCTCTCGGTAAACTGAAATTTGTCACTGCTACAATGGTCAAATGAGAAAATGGTCAACATGAAAGTTGTAGAGTTTTTCAAACTCTACAACATTGTTTTAGGGCTTAAGTTCAGAAAATCAAAGTTTTAACTCAATACTTGTACTTTTCTTCTCTATGGTCATTTGAATTTGACACTTAATAACATTTTTACACAATTGCACATAGGGACTTATAAAATTCATAATTTACAAATATACCCCTAGTTCTTTGTACAACTCATATACACCTTAGCATACATACAACTTACTAATACCTAGTGTCTATATTTCTAATTACCTGAATGTTACATCCCGAAGACGGCATTCACCTACAAGTATGGGCTATATGAGTATACGGTCATGTCTTTTGGCTTGACGGATGCTCCGACTTTCTTCATGCATCTGATGAACAAGGTTTTCATGGATTATCTGGACACCTTTGTGGTGATATTCATTGATGATATCCTGGTATATTCCAAGTCAGAAGCAGAGCATGAGAAGCATCTGAGGCTGGTGTTGCAGAGACTCAGAGAGCACAAGCTGTATGCCAAGCTCAGCAAGTGCGAATTCTGGATTGACGAGGTTCCATTCCTCGGTCATGTGATCTCCAAGGGAGGTATTGCTGTGGACCCCGGGAAGGTAAAGGATGTGCTTAACTGGGTGGTACCGCAGACAGTGAAGGAAGTCCGCTCGTTTCTGGGCTTAGCAGGTTATTATCGGAGGTTCATTGAGAATTTCTCTAAGATTGCGAAGCCTTTGACTTCCTTGCTAGAGAAGGGTGTGGATTTCTCTTGGACTGATGAGCGTCAGAAGGCCTTCGAGGAGCTAAAGAAGAGGTTGACTACGGTGCTAGTCCTTACTCTGCCAGACCAGAGCAAGAGGTTCACAGTGTATTGTGATGCTTCGAGGGATGGTCTTGGTTGCGTCCTGATGCAGGAAGGCAGAGTGATAGCTTATGCCTCGCGGCAGTTGCGCCGGCACGAGCTAAATTACCCCACTCATGATCTGGAGTTAGCCGCAGTTGTGCATGCTCTGAAGATATGGAGGCATTACTTGTTTGGGCAAAGGTGTGACATTTACACCGATCACAAGAGCCTCAAGTACATTTTCACGCAGAGTGAGCTAAACATGCGGCAGAGAAGATGGCTAGAGTTGGTCAAGGATTATGACCTGGAGATTCACTATCATCCGGGCAAGGCTAATGTTGTGGCAGATGCTCTGAGCAGGAAGAGCTATGTTAACATGGCCGTGGCTTTTCAGATGCCTCAGGAGTTATGTGAGGAATTTGAGCAGCTGAGTTTGGGTTTCTTGCATCACACCTCGAGTGCATCATTCGAGGCAGAACCCACTCTAGAGGCAGAGATCAGGCAGCATCAGAAAAGATGATAAGAAGCTACAGGAGATCCGCGAGTTGCTCAAGGTTGGCAAGACACCTCATTTCAGAGAGGATGATCAGGGTACCTTGTGGTACAAGGGCCGGATATGTGTGCTGGATGTAGCAGATCTCAGGAAGCTGATCTTGAGCGAGGCTCATGATACGGCATATTCCATTCATTCGGGCAGCACGAAGATGTGTTATGATCTGAAGGAACGATTCTGGTGGTACGGAATGAAGCATTCCGTTGCGGAGTACGTGGCTATCTGCAACACTTGTCAGCGTGTCAAGGCAGAGCATCAGAGGCCAGCAGGGTTATTGCAGGCGTTGAAGATTCCAGAGTGGAAATGGGAGGAAATCACTATGGACTTCATTGTTGGCTTGCCTCGTACTTAGAAAGGGTACAACTCCATATGGGTAGTAGTGGACCGGTTGACGAAGGTTGCCCACTTCATCCCGGTGAACACTACTTACTCCGGCGCGAGACTCGCAGGGTTGTACATCTCCAGGATCGTTTGTCTGCATGGTGTTCCGAAGAAGATCATATCTAACCGAGGATCTCAGTTCACTTCACAGTTCTGGGAGCAGTTGCATGATTCGTTGGACACGAAGCTGTGCTTCAGTACCGCTTATCATCCTCAGACAGATGGGCAGACAGAAAGAACCAACCAAGTGTTGGAGGATATGCTTCGAGCCTGTGCTATTCAGTATGGTACTAGTTGGGATAAATGACTGCCGTATGCGGAGTTCTCGTATAACAATAGTTATCAGGCCAGTCTGAAGAAATCCCCTTTCGAGGCCCTGTATGGTCGGAAGTGTAGGACTCCGCTGTATTGGGATCAGATTGGCGAGAGGTAGGTATTTGGTCCGAATATTGTTCAGGAGGCAGAACAGCTGGTACAGCAGGTGCGAGAGAACCTGAGGGTCGCTCAGACTCGTCAGAAGAGCTACGCGGATGTTCGTCGTCGAGATCTGACTTTTGCAGTGGGTGACTATGTGTACCTGAAGGTCTCGCCGATGAGAGGAATCCGCAGGTTTAATGTGAGAGGGAAGCTAGCCCCTCGATACATTGGTCCGTTCAAGGTGTTGGAACGGAAAGGTGAGGTGGCATATCGTTTGGAGTTGCCTCTCAACCTCTCAGGGGTGCACGATGTGTTCCACGTGTCTCAGCTGAAGAAATGCTTGAGGGTGCCAGAAGAGCAAGCACCGATAGAAGGGTTAGATGTGCAGGAGGATCTGACTTACATCGAGCATCCAGTGAAGATTCTGGAGACATCTGAGAGAGTTACCCGGAACAAGAAAATCAAGATGTGCCGCGTTCAGTGGAGTTATCATACGGAGCACGAGGCTACTTGGGAGTGAGAAGATGAGCTAAGGAAGACATACCCCGATCTCTTTGCTAGCTAGCCTATTCAAATCTCGGGACGAGATTCTTGTAAGGGGGGTAGGTTTGTAACACCTTTGTGTAATTTTCCAAAATTTTAAGGAATTTATTTGGGCTTAAATAAAATTTCCAGAGTTTTTCCCTAATTTATCTTGCATTTAAAGTAATTTTATAACGCAAGGAAATAAAATTTATTATAGGATCAACTTGCTTGTGCATTCATGCTGGCGCATTGTTTTATTTGTGTTGGGTTTGAATTCAAATTTATTTGAATTCAAATGGAATGGTTTGAATAGTTTGAGTGTGGAAAAGGAAAAAGGAAAAGAAGACGGAAAGAAAGCAGCCCAAACCCTTTGGCCCGGCCCAGCTCTTCCCTCCCCTCTCCCCTCTTCTCTTTCTCTTGGGCCCTTTTCCCCCTCTCCCCTTTCTTCCCGCGTGGGCCACGCCCGAGGCCCAGCTACTCCCCAGCCCGAGGCCCAGCTCCTTCCCAGCCCGAGCTCTTTTCTCTCTTCCTTTTCCCTCTCTCGTGCGCAGCTAGCCCGGCCCACTTCCTTCTTCAGCGCCAGCCCGAGCGCGTCCCTCTCCCTCTCCCTCTCCCTCTCTCTGACCTAGCGGCCCCACTGGTCAGACTTCCCCCCTTCCTCGCGCCCCTCCCCTATTTTCCCCCTTCGCCGGTCCGGTCGCTCGGCCGCTGGCTGTGGCCCCGCACCACCGCACACCGGGCCCCCTCCTCCTGCGCGGCACCCAACCGAGCTACGCGCTGGCCAGCACCGGAGCCTTCTCGTCCTTCTAGAAGCCGCCCGCGCTTGGATTAGGTCAACCCACAATGAGTCCGCGGGAGGTGCGGGATCCGTTGCCCGGCGACTCGCACGCCAAGGCCGCCCCACCCCCTTTACTTCGCCCCGGCCGCTTTCTTGCACTCCCCCTCAGCCGCCACTGCCCTCCCCAGCTTCTCCCGTGCCCTTGCGCTGCCGTGCCGCCGCTCGACCGGGGACAACGCCGCCGTCAACCGAGCTCGTGCGCCACCGCAACACCGCCCCAGCGCCGCCAATCTTCGGCCCCTAACCGTCGTCGCAACACCCCGGTGTGGTAAGGAGCACGCCGCGCCCGTTTCCTGTCCCTTTTCCCCTCTGCATGAGCGCGTCCCCCTCGTCACCGTGACCCCGTGCCGCCCTCCGCCGTCGGGAGCCCTGATTCGGGCACTAATTAGCTTCCTTGAGCACCTAGAAGTGTTCACTGTGTTGTGCTCTATCTCTAGGGCCAGGCCTCGTCCCGAATGGAGGCCGGACGGCCAAGATAGGCCAGCTCTGGCGAAGCACCACCGCAGGAGCCGAGCTCCGGCGACCCCCTCCGCCGCCCGTGCGCCCTGTAGTCCGGAGCCGTAGGATCTAAGGCGAACGGACAGGATTAGACCGAGCCTGAGGTAGATTTGAGCCGTGAGATCGAGATCCAAGGGATCCAAATCGCGCATACCGGTTCGCCCCTGCGATTGAATCTGAGCCGTCCGTCTTAGATCCAGCGCGCCATATTAGATCCGAGGGAAGAGAGAGTCCGGAGCGTAGGATTGAGATCCAACGGGTGAGAACCGCGCGTACCCCTTCGCGAGATGGATCTAATCCGGGCCGTTAGGATTAGATCTGACGATCCAGATTAAAGGGTACCGTTTCAGCCCGCTAGTTTTGCTAAAGAACCCCTGCCCTTTTGGGAAATTAACCCGCGGTCCACCTGTAGTTCAAGAATATTTACAGTTAGGTCCTGTTTTACGTGTTTAGACCCCTGAGTTCCTTAGAAATAGAATCCACAGTCCATGCCATGTGTTTTCACGTGTTAGCCCCTGTGTCTAGCCTTTAATTACGTTTAGATCCCTGGTTTTTGCCCAGAACCCCCTGGAAGTTATGTTTTTCTCGCAGAAAAGCCCCTGGACCTTGATTTAGCCCTAGATTTCGCGTCTTAGCTCCGTTTTAGTTGATTCTTGCGCTCCCGCGATCGTTGTAATGCGTAGAACAGCTCTATCATAGTTTTGTGTGCTATTTTTATGTAATGTTGTACTGTTTCTTATCTTTTGTCCTTGTTTGCATGTATGTGTATGTGTTGGACCATGTTTTGGCGTTGCGATTGTGAGTAGACGCTGAACCTTTGGACGAGTACCAGGAGCCACCATCTTCTGAAGCTTTTGAGCAGCAGCAGGAGAACTTTGAGGAAGGCAAGTATAACATGAACCTCCTATCACTTTTTAATACAAATTTCATACTGCATTTTAATTCTGTATGCCTATAAGGATTTCCTAGCCACCTTTATCCTTATATATATCCTTGGGTTGCATTGTGGTTAGTTTTGCTAGGTGCTGCGCTCTCACCTTTGTTGGTCCTTTTTAATTAAATTTGATTAATGGATCTATGCAACTTAATTCTAAGAGTGGCCCTCTGTGCTGTGTGCTTGAGTGGCTCATGTCTCCTTAAAAGATGTTTTTGATAGAAACATGGTTTAGGGGGCCAACACGGTGCTTAGTGCTTGGTTGGCCACTCTCCATAAGGACCGGTTCATAGAGTGACAACCTGGGACAACCGCGCAACCACAGGACTGGAATGGGATGGTCTTGACTTACTAATTAGGTCGTGTTGGTTCGGGAGTAACTTACCTGTGTGGGCAAGAGGGGTGGTAAGCTTCAATGGTCCCTGCTCCTCCGGCTTGGTCTGTGCTGTGTGTCTTGTACCCCCGGAGATGGGCCCCATCGTCGCTGATCCAGAATCCTTAGCGGTTACACCTTACCAACGTGATCCTTTGTAACGGTCTCGTAGTGTGCTTGCTAGCCATCTCACCTAAGGAAGTGTGATGAATAACTAGCGTAGCTCACGACTTGTGGGTAAAGCTGTGCAACCTCTCGAGAGTGTAAAACTGATATATCAGCTGTGCTCATAGTCATGAGCGGCCCAGATCCTCCTTTTGATTAGTGGGGTTATCAACCTTTGATTAGGGAGGTTCCCCGGGTGGTTTTGGTTTGGATGGTTCTTAGTAGTTCTTAATTAATACTGATTAAATTATTATGCAACTGGGTTTATGGTAATTCATCCACTTGTAGTAATTAGCTTTAATAAAATTTTGTTAAGACTAAAAGCTACTGCAGTTGAGTCAGCTAACCTTAGAGCCTCATAGTTTGTGTTATACTTGTTGAGTACGAGTTTGTACTCACACTTGCCTCTCTACTCTTCTATTCTATTGGATACCTTCGACTGCTGCTCAGTGCCCGGCAACGTGGAGGACTACATCAGCGGCTTCGACAACTTCTAGGCGTTTGTCTCCCAGTCGACGTCCCTGTGGCGCCCTACTCTTCATGTACTTCATTTTACGCTTCCGCAACTCTTGAACCGATTCTTGATTCGGTTGTAATAAAATAAATCATTTACGATTTATATTAATGTTATTCGTGATATGTGTTGTGATATCTTGATAATTCTGTTGTATATATGCGTGACTTGATCCTGGCGCATATATGATTGCTCGATTTATGTTCTTTATAAATCGGGTGTGACAGATATTCTGTATAGGTCAGATCAGGTTCGATTTCGATGGCTTGGGAATCAATGATCTCGGTAGGAATGTTAACACACTTCCTAAGTTGGGATACATGGAAGATGTTATGGATGGCCGCTAATTGAGAAGGAAGTTGAAGACGGTAAGTTACGGGTCCACGGATTTCAAGGATTTCAAAGGGTCCGATGTATCGAGGAGTAAGTTTCCCTTTTACGCCGAACCTTTGAATACCTCGGGTAGGGGATACTCGAAGATAGACAAAATCTCCAACTTGAAACTGTAATGGCCTTCTTCGTATATCGGCGTAGCTTTTCTGCCGAGCTTGGGCTACCTTTAGATTGTTTTGAATAGTCTTTACTTTTTCCTCTGCTTCAGTGATAAGGTCTAGTCCAAAGATCTTACGCGCGACGGTTTGTGACCAGCTTAAAGGAGTTCGGCACCGGCGACCGTACAATGCTTCAAACGGGGCCATCTTGAGACTAGTTTGATAGCTGTTGTTGTACGAGAATTCTGCCAGTGGCAAGCATTTATCCCATGTTTTGTCATACTGAAGGACACAGGCTCTAAGCATATCTTCCAAAATCTGATTTACCTTTTCGGTCTGTCCATCAGTTTGAGGATGATATGCGGAGCTTCAAATTAACTTAGTTCCAAGAGCATCTTGAAGTTGCTCCCAGAACCAAGCGATGAATTGTGCTCCACGATCAGAAATTATTGTCCTAGGTATTCCATGAAGACAAACAATTTGATCTAGGTAAATCTCGGCATACTTCTTGGCATTATATGTAGTATGCACAGGAAGGAAAGTGCAGTCTTGGTCAATCGATCAATGATTACCCAAATAGAGTCATGCCTCAGAGAAGTATTGGGCAAGCCAACAATAAAGTCCATACTGATATCCTCCCACTTCGAAGAGGGAATAGGTAGAGGTTGAAGAATACCAGCAGTTTTCAGATGACTGGCTTTGACTCTTTGGCAGATATCACATTCTAAGACATACTTGGCAATTTCTCGTCTCATACGAGTCCACCAAAAGTTTTGCTTCAAATCCTGGTACATCTTTGTACTGCCGGGGTGCATAGAGAATTTGGATAGGTGGGCTTCATCCAATATCTATTTACAGAGCTTATGGTCCTTGGGTACAACGATACATTCATTGAACCATAAAACTCCTTCTGGATCTACTCGGAAACACTTATACTTCCTTTCTCCTTGTGATATCTTCTGCTTAATGATTCTAACTCCTTTATTGCGCTGTTGAGCTAGAACAATACTATCCCTAAGTGTGGCTTGAACCGAGAGATGGTTTAAGTCACCTTGGGGAACGATTTCCAGATTAAGCTTTCTCATTTCCCAACAAAGAGTCTCATTGAAAGCTTCTACAGACAAGCAAGAGCAATGTGCTTTGCGACTGAGTGCATCCGCAATGACATTGGCCTTGCCTGGATGATAGTGTACTTCCAAATCGTAGTCTTTAATAAGCTCTAGCTAGCGTCTTTGCCTCATATTCAGGTCTGCCTGTGTAAAGATGTACTTGAGGCTTTTGTGGTCAGTATAAATGTGACATTTCATACCCATCAAATGATGTCTCCAGATCTTCAAGGCATGGATGACAGCTGTGAGTTCGAGATCATGGGTAGGTTAGTTCTATTCATGAACCCTGAGTGCTCGTGATGCATATGCAATTACTCGGTTGTCTTGCATAAGCACACAACCAAGTCAGGTTCCTGATGCATCACAATAAATATCAAAGGGTTTTGACACATCTGGTTGAGCTAAGACTGGAGCAGTAGTAAGATGATCTCTGAGAGTGTGGAATGCATCATCGCATTTTTGATCCCAAGAGAACTTAACACCTTTCTTTAGTAGTTCGGTCATAGGTTTGGCTATTCTGTAGAAGTCAGGAATAAAGCGACGATAATAGCCTGCTAGACCAAGGAAACTACGGATTTGATGGACTGATGTAGGAGGTTTCCAATCCATCACTTCTTGTACTTTACTGGGGTCAATGGATATACCGTCACCGGAGATAGTATGGCCCAGAAATTTCACAGTATCTAATCAAAACTCGCACTTGGAGAATTTGGCATAGAAATGGTGGTCTCTTAATCGCTGAAGAATGACATGAAGATGTTTAGCATGATCTTCTGGATTTTTGGAATAGATCAGGATGTCATCAATGAAGACCACAACAAATTTGTCGAACTCTTGCATGAAGACAGAATTCATGAGATACATGAATATGCTGGAGCATTGGTAAGACCAAACGACATGACTAAGTATTCATATAAGCCATACCGAGTGGAGAAGGCCATTTTTGGAATGTCACTGGGCCGGATCTTAATTTGATGATAGCCGGAACGAAGATCAATCTTAGAGAATACTTTGGCTCCGGCTAGCTGATCGAAAAGAATATCAATGCGGGGTAGGGGATATTTATTTTTGATAGTCCCCGCATTGAGAGGATGATAATCTACACATAACCTTAAGCTATTATCTTTCTTTTTCACAAATAAGGCTGGACAACCCCATGGTGATGCACTCGGACGAATGAAACCCTTGTCAAGGAGATCTTGGAGTTGGATTTTTAACTCAGCTAACTCGTTAGGAGGCATACGATAAGATCTCTTAGAGATAGGGGCTGTGCCAGGTTGGAGTTCTATACTAAACTCGATATCTCTATCTGGGGGCATTCCAGGCAAATCATCTGGAAAGACATCTAGGTATTCACAAATGATAGGGATATCCTTTAGCTTGATCCTAGTTGTAGCATAGGTGCAAGAGTTAAGGTACTTCTATTGTGGAAGATAGAGAATGGTCGGTTCGTGCTCAGGTGAATCTATCTCCACAGTTCGGGAAGAGATATCTAATGACATATGGTGCTGGGTCATCCATTTCATACCTAAGAGGACATCCATTCCTTCTAGGTCTAGTAGAAGCAAATCCATTTTTATCAATTGACTACCCAGCTGAAGTGGTACCTTTCTACAGATTTGATTTGATAAGATTTTCCCACCAGGAGTTGTTATCTCATAATCTCCATTAGTAGGATAGATATCCAAGCCTATTTTAGTCCCATACTTTGCACTGACAAAGCTATGGGTGGCACCAGAGTCAAAGAGAATAATTACGGGTAGATGGTTGATAGAAAAAGTACCCGTCATTATTGGCGTCCCCTCGGGGAGTTCAGAGAGAGTGGTGAGGTTCACCCTTCCTTGGCGGACCTGGACTACTTGTTTCTTGCCCTTGCCCTTGCTGGTTGGGTTGGAGCTTTGCCCTTGGAAAGATTTCCTAGGTTGAGGGCAATCTTTGATAAAGTGGGATGGGCTTCCGCAATTGAAACAACGGTAGTTGCCTTGATTGACGGGCGGAAAGCTCGGCCGCGGGCCTTGTTGTTGTTGCTGCTTAACTGGTGGTGTTGGCGGTCGATTGAATCGTGCCTGCTGGGGTGGTCTGGCTACCCATCTGCCAGGCAAATTGCTTCGAGGTAGGGCTCGAGGAGTGGTGCTCTGGACCAACCGATTCCTTGACGGTTGCGTAGTTGTAGGCCCTGTGGGTGTCTTCCTTTTCTTCTCTGCTCTATGGGCTGAGATGCAGTTTTCCTGGGTGATGGCCATGTTATTCAGCTCATTAAAATTATCGGCCCTTACCAAATTCAGTCGTTCTTTAAGTTTGGTGTTCAGTCCTCGGCGAAAACGATCTCGTTTGCGGGCATCACTGTCCGCATGGTATCCCGCGTAATGGCACAAGTGGTTGAAAACTTGTGCATATTGCATGACGGTGCGGGTTCCCTGAGTCAGGTTCAGAAATTCATTGAGCTTTCTCTCAATGAGCCCTTCGGGAATGTGGTGCGCCCAAAACACAGCCCGAAACTCGTCCCAGGTGACGACATGATCGGCAGGCTGCATGGCGTGAAAATGATCCCACCATAAGCGAGCTGTGCCACGAAGTTGCTGGGCTGCAAAAAGCGCCTTGTTCTCATCCGAACATGGGGCAGTCAATAAGGCGAACTTGGACTCGATAGTTCGAAGCCAAGCGTCAGCGTCCAGAGGCTCATCTGCCTTATGGAATAATGGAGGCTGGGTACTGAGAAAGTCTTGATAACTGGCCGATAGGGGTTCATCTCGGCCTCGGGATTGCTGATGGAAGTGGCCCATCTAAGCCTGCACAAGCTGGTTGAGGAGTTCTGTTTGTCAGGCCATGACCTCGGCTAGATTTGGAGGTGGCGGTGGTGGTTGCTGAGAACCGCTGGCCTGATCTGACCGAAATCCCTCCGGGGTTCCGCGAGTAGCTCCAACCATCTGAAACAAAGGAGATAACCATTATCAATCATATCCTTACTCCATTTTCAGATGATATACAATTACCAAATAGAAATGTAATTCATATGCTCCATTCAATCCACTTAGATCAGATGCAAGGAGATTAAATAAAATGGTAGAACACGGGGTTTGGATTACTATATAAACACTGGTGGTCCTTACATCTTACATCAGAGCACTTTAACTACTACAAGCCATGGCCTAAATACACATGCCACATATAACACAACAAGTGGCTCTAGATCTAGGTAGACTACACACTACCTATATCCCATTTTTCTACACTAACCACAACTAGGATGTCACCAACTCAAACTAAACTAAAAGTCACCAAAATTGCCCACTGATGACTAATTGCCTGAGGAAGAATGATGGGGACTGATAACAGGATCTCCGTGCTCAGAATCGATCTCGGACACTCCTTCGATTTCTTCAGGATCTTCTTCCTCTTCAGGGGCTAGTACAGCAGGAGGTGTTGGCTGCTGTTGGAGTTCATTGATCTGGGCTTGGGCGTCATCAACCTCGAGAATGAGGTCGTGGATCTATTCTTGGATAAACTCAATGATCGTGTTGCGTTGGGTGATTATCGCATCACTCTCATTGATCTGGTCTTCCCGGTGATGAATGGTCTCCTCACGTGCAGCGATGATTTCATCTTTTTCTGCCACCAAGGCTTGAAGCTGCGCAGTCTGGGTGACTTGTCGGTCAGCTTTCCTGATATAACCTTGCGCGATATTGATCAGCTGACCCATACCATGACGTAGCAGAAGTTGATAATGATGTTGCACATTCATGAACCGTATAGTACCCTGAAGCGCTTCTTCTGTTGAACCTTCCAATCTGTGACCTTCAGGGACTACCCTGAGATTCCACTCAGGATCGTTGGGATCTATGGTAGAAAATAAACCAATAGGCTGTCCTGCAACTTCCCGTGGATGCTGGTTGCAGAATAGGTAGATGGCTTCCAAAGCTGCTCCCTCAATCGTATCAACTATACGATGACCCACCACATCAACTTCAATGGGCTGCCATTGAGAGCGGAAGGGATGTTGGGGAATGGTCATCCTGACTCGACATCGGCAAACACCCTCCTCCTGATATTCTACTACATCATACTGTGGAGGCTCGGTATAAAGGAGCGAACGCAGTGACTCCCAGAGAAGATGAGGGAAACCCTCCCAGTGCAAGGCATTTGTGTGGAGATGCCCTGCCGGATCCCAAAAGACGTTGGAAGGGGCTGCCATTTGCAACAAGAATGCAAATGGTGAGACTTATTTACCTTACTGAGAAATCACAAGATAAATGGAATAAGACAATCAATTCTGATAACAGCAAAGACTGAAAATCAGATGGATGCTTAAGATACCTCACTTAAAACTACCACAAAAATCCTATTAACCCATTCTAGAGATAGGCAATATACTATTCATCCTTGATAGAACAAAACATACATTGCATTCGTGTATTTGATGATAATTTATACATGCACGTACTATTCATCCTCACAACCAAAAACAACTGCCGAATATCTTCGGACTTACGCGGTTAATTTCGGTGGCAAAAACACATACGACACTCCCTAATAACTAGTCGATAAATCCTATTCGTCCTAACCTCTTAATCGTGGTTAGTGTACCTGCAGAAGACCACATATACATATCATGAACCTTCCATGGCAGCACGACATGAAAGCGTCCCCAAACAGTACTGTTCACTATAGAAACAGCATCTGTACAATTACCGCCGTACAGACAACGTTAACATACGTCGTTAAACAACGTATTCACGGGGGTACCACAAAATACGAGGGTATGAACAGCGATCGCCATACCCTGCGCCGAACCATATACTCCCAATATAATCAACCTAAGTTGATATATTGGCAGCATCTCAAGTAGGCCACTGCTTGAGAAACAGCGTTCGGTTCGCATCACCGATGGGAAGGCTAACTCCCTAGTTAGCTGAGGATCCTTACCTTCTTACCTTACCACCGAAGGTGTCATTACACAAAGTAAAGTTGAGTTGTGCATGAATTTAAGTTTTGACTGAAAGTAGTGCTGCAAGTCAGAGCTATTTATACATATATACATATTCTAGCAGCCACCTAATATTACCCATATACATCCCTAGGGCTTTGCGTTCCAGCACCAACCTTAACGAATCTAACGCACGTTGTAAATTCATTTGTTGGCAAATTTTATCCTGAAAACACTTTTTAAGAGCTACTGCAGTTGTAAAAGTAAACCTACAGCTCTGACACCAGCTGTGGCAGAACCGCCTGAATCATTCCGGCTCAAATGCGCTAGTCATCGCTGTCTGGCCGATACTAACTCAACGCACTTCAAACGGAACACTCCATTGGTCTGTTGGGTCTCCGCCCGATACAACCACGGTTCAACAGGACCGAAGTAGGTTTACCTCGCACGAAGGCAAGTTTACAACGTAACAGCTCACCAAATTATAACTTACAATATATTAAACGTTATTACAAACCATCCCAAACTTTAGGTAAATTTATACAAACATTGTTTAAAGTAACAAGCTTAAAGCTTGCTCAAGTTTACAGCGTTAGGAAACATAAATACGCGACTACACACGTCGCGAAGGTTGACACCATACTAAGCCCAAAGCTTGGTGTCACTCAGGAGGGTCACTGCCAGCCAGGGACGGATCCCACTCCACGGACCAGCCATACGGAACAGAAGTTGGCCATGCAGAACTATCCGTGGGGTTCTCGAAGGTCATACCTGAAAAGTTTACCAGCAAGACTGAGTATACAAATACTCAGCAAGACTTACCCGCTTCGTGGTATACTTAGCCAGGTAACTAGACTTATGAAGGCATTGTAAAGGTTCTGGGTTTATTTTCAGCTGAAAAGCAACAAAGAGTATGATTTATTTTCAAATTTTAGCTTTCAAGATTCTAGTTGATTATCCATTCTAGGTAAGCACCTACACTAAGCAAGCAAGGTAGAGATTATCATTCATCAAGATTATTCCGTCAATAGTTACATTTCTTACTCTATGTGGCAGAAGCAATAAGCAGTCTCAATCTCCGCGAGAAACGGATGATTCTGAATCGAATTTCACCTTGCAAGGGTAAACCTAACTCACACGCTTGGAACATCCAAGGATCATTCTGAAGCAACCATTTGCCTTTCATTCCGGGTCGTGGAACAGGGCCACCACAAGCGACTGTAGGACCGTACGCACACCAATTGTGCAGGACATACGTCTGTAGCGCGACTACATGACCGTACTCCTGTCCGCTGCGCGGAACGTACTCCCGCACGTCGGTGCTTGAGAAAAATCAAATTACGAGTGGTGGGAGGTATGTCCACTTGCCGGGCCGATTGGTTACTAGGCTTACCGCTTTACCATATTTCACGGTATGTGGTTAGTACTTTCAAACGCTTAGGCACTACTACCACACGCTGCGACCTTAACAACTTTTATCAAAATAGACAGGGTAAAACTCCAGGTCATGACACCGTACATGACCCTGTCCATCATCCTTATAGTGATTGCAGAATAGTAAACACGCAACTCGTATGTCGCACGAGTGATAGGAAATCACTCGTCTTTTACCGGTCCTATTAAGCAGAGCATCTACGCGATAAGGACTCGGGTACAATCCATTGAATCCCTAAAATTTTATGCAACTAGGGTTTCATTCCAACTCCTAGACGTAATGCAAGATATAAAATATAATAATGAAATTGTAATAAATTGAAATACTGGGGTATGTATCGGGGCTTGCCTTCTTGAGTGGGGTTAAGGGCAGGAGTGTCAGAGACTTCCGAACTTTGGTTCGGGGCTTCAGTTAGATTCTCGGCGACGTTTGTTGGGTCTTCAGAAAACCCTTGGTCTGATCCCAAGACTAGCTCGTAGTCTCCATCGTCGAGTGTCGTCGATTCTATATGACATGCAATAAATTAAAATGAGATGGTGCTTGAGTTTAAGAATTTTTATTTCACAATAAAGTTGCAATCCAATAGTTAACACACATGAACTCAAGAAACAAGGGGGGTTTAGTCTTGAATTATCATTTACATTTAAGTTATGCTATTGTACTGGATTTACTAAAAACAGAAACCAAAACATTTGAATTTGAATTCAAATTTCAAGTTTAAATTTAAAACTTAGATAAATAGAATTATAAAGTCTTGAAAATCTAATTATGAACTAATTATTAACATGTTAAATTATGATAAAAAGATCTACACACACAAGCCTTAGAAACAAGCCTAATCAAATTTAAATTCCTTTAAATTTGATTTGCACAAATTCAAAAGAATTCAAACTACAAAACAGTAATGAGCATGAACCTTTTTACATTAGCTTACACATGATCTAAGGATGTTTTATACTAAAGATTACAAGAAAATAAGCTAGTATGTAGAAGTTATGCACAATATACCTTTTAAACTTAAGTTTAAAATAGATTCAAAAATATTTAATTTCGAACCAAACTTCATTAATAAAAGTGGTAGAGTTTGAAATCTAGTTTCCAAAAAAATTGGTTTGACAATTTTTGGAATTTCCTACAATTTCCTATTGATTTTACAAGCCAGCAGCCTTGCTCACATAAAATAACAAAGGGTTTTGCACTGGGGTCCTAGGGTTTTAGCACTTAGGCCCTTAGAACCGAAAAAGATATCACAGATATGCCCTTGCCGGCTCTCGACGGCATCCGTCGCCTTTGTCTCCGATGTTCTCGCCGGCGGCGAGGTCCTGGGTGGGGAGGGATCAGTGCCACATGACCTACAGAGGCTACTGAACACAATGGGGGGTGATGTGCTCGAAGGGCAGTAGCAGAGCACGGCCGGCGACGAGAGATGGCGGCGGTGAGGCGCAGCTCGGGCAGGCGGCGGGCGACGTGGCGAGGGCAGGGGGTGGCCAGCGCGAGGTCGGGGAAAGCGGCGGTGGAGCGGGGAGGGGCACGTGGACGGCACAGAGCGGCGCTGAGGCGGCGCACATGGCCAGGACAGTGATGGCGGCGCGCGGCAGAGGGGAACAGAGGAGAGGGAGAGAGAGGTAGACGAAGAGGGACCCGGTTGCAAATTCCAGAAAAGATAGGGACTCCACTGTAATGCTTAAGTAACTTTCAAACCAGTGCTCAAATGAAAATGGCCCAAAAGCAAAAGTGTATGGTTTTTCAAGATCTACAACTTTGTTTTAGGGCTCATTTGCAGAAGAGCTAAGGATTTGCAATTAATTTGAAACTTAACAAGATTTCCAAACTTTACATAAATCCTATTTTAAAACTACACTACATTTATATCCTATGTGTAGTTTCACCTACATTTGCGATTTAAACACAAGTTTTTGACTTTTGCAAAACAACCATCATACATTTGAATTCTACCCTCCATGTTTACCCATTTAGCACTAAAGGACCTTTATTAAAATATAATTATATAAACAACCTTTTCCCTTTACTATTTCAAATTTTTAAGCACACTTTTACCACATTTTGCACATAACATCATACTAAAATTTAGGGTGTGACAACACTAATTACCTGAGTGTCACACCCCCAAGCTGGATCCTTTAGGTAATTGAAGATATCGGCTCTCCAGTCTCCTTGTTCCAGCAGGTGTATCTGAAGATCGGCTCGGTCTGCCACAGCCTTGTATCTTGAAGCCATCTGTGCAAGATCATTGGCCTCTAAATTTTGTATCCTTGGTATCCAATAGAAATTTATGTACCTAAATTGGACCATCAGATCCTGATATTGTTCCCATAAAGGGAAAAGAGACTCGCTCTCGCACCTGTATTCTTCTTTAAGCTGAGAAATCACCAGCTTTGAATCCCAAAAATTTCTACTGCTTCCGCTCTGGCCTCAAGAAGCAATTTCATACCCTTACGTACCGCTTCATATTCTGCTAAATTGTTGGTGCAAGGGGTAGGCAACCCGATTGAAAAAGAATATGCTACCCCCCGAGGCGACACGAGCAGGATACCTATACCACATCCGTCCCCACAAGCTGATCCATCGAAGTACATGGCCCATGCGTGCACGAAGAGTGCTGCTATGTCAGTATTGATCCTTTCTGCAATAAGATCTGCAGCGCTTGCCCTTTGACTGCCTTCGCGAGTTGGTACCGAATATCGAACTCTGACAGTGCAAACATCCATTTTCCGAGTCAGCCTTTCAAAACAGGAGCCGATAGCATGTGCTTGATAACATCCGATTTGCAGATGACAATCGTTTCGGCAGATAGCAAGATATGACGAAGCTTTGTACAGGTAAAGAACAAACAAAGGCATAACTTTTCAATCTCAGGGTATCTGGTCTCCGCATCTAGCATCCTTCTACTGAGGTAGAACACAACCCTCTCCTTGCCGTCATGCACTTGTATCACCACCGAAGCAATGGAGGTGTCGCCTACTGATAAATAAATGTAGAATGGCTTATCCTGCTAGGTGGAACTAGCACGGGTGGTTTTGACAAATATTCTTTGATCTCTTCGAATGCCCGTTGTTGCTCTGCCCCCCAGCGAAACTCATCACTGGCTTTAATCTTCAGCAACTCCATAAAAGGCTCAATCCGCCCGGAGAGATTGGAAATAAACCTTCTGACAAAGTTGATCTTGCCAATAAGCTACTGGAGCTCCTTCTTTGTAGTAGGTGGCACCATTGTTTTTACAGCTTCCTGACTCTTTAGGCCGATCTCAATTCCTCTTTCATGAACCAAGAAACCCAGGAACTGATCGGCCGATACGCCGAAAGCGCACTTCTTCGGATTCATCTTAAGCCCGAATATTCTGGTTCATTCTGGAACTTGCCGTACGTCTCCTAAGTGTCCTTCAACCGATGCAGATTTAACCACGATGTCGTCAATGTATATCTCCATCTCCACCAACTTGCCGATCAGATCGTGAAAGATGTAATTCATGGCATGTTGATACGTGGTGCCGGCATTCTTCAACCCGAAGGTCATGACCACATACTCGAAGAATCCTACTACCCCGGGTACTCTGAACGCGGTCTTGTGTATATCCTCCGGAGCCATAAAAATCTGGTTATAGCTGGTGTTGCCGTCAATGAAACTCAAAATCTTGTGACCAGCAGCTGTGTTGATCAATGTCTCCACGACAGGCATCGGGTATTCGACCTTCGGTGTAGCTCTATTGAGGTCTCTGAAGTCCACGCAGACTAACCATCGGCCATCCTTCTTTTCCACAGTACAACACTTGAAATCCACTCAGCTTACCTGCACGGCCTGATGAATCCCGCTTCTAGCATTTTCTCCACTTCTTTCTTGACTTCTTCTAGAACTTCAGCTTTCATTTGTCACACTCGCTGCTGAAACGGCTGAAATCCCTTCTTGAGAGGGAGCCGATACTCAACGATGCTCCTGTCCAACCCAGTCATTTCCGTGTAATCCCAAGCGAAACAATCTGCGTACTTCTTCAGCAAAGCTATCATCGGCTCTCGTAGACACGGGCTTAACTTTTTGCTGATAAATGTTGGTCATGACTTAACCCCAGGACCAATATCAACCTCTTCGAGCTCGTCAGCCGATGTAAACCCGTATCCTAGCTTTCCATCATCTGTCGAGTCAACGCTGCAAATGGATAAAGAATGTGACGAAAAGAGTTTTGGCCGATCATTAAGATTGGCTGCGTTATAATCTTCAATAATCCTTGAAATTTTACAATTGATGTATGGCCGGCTGCTAGAGTGGGCCTCCTTGTAATTGCCACAATTATTCAATACACTTGTCATCAGGAGTTTACATTTTATTTTTTGGGGCCGATCGCAGAGATCGGCCTTGCCAAGTGCGTCAGAATAGCTCGCCCTTGATGTTTCATCTACTCTGTAAGGCCAGTGGATAAGACCAGCCTCACCCCATTTTTTGTAGCTTCCACGCGATCACAGCCTTCCAAACTGATTCCTGAAATCGGCTCTTGATCTTCTGCGTCCCAAATGTGTGTGAAATCTCGATCGAATCATCCGCATGAACCACCTCTACTTCGTCTCCATCCCACTGAATCAGACATTGGTGCATCATGGACGAAATGCAGCAGTTGGCATGAATCCAATCCCTCCCAAGTAGGACGGTGTAAGTACTCTTGCTGTTGACGATGAAGAAAGAGGTGGGGACAGTCTTGCTTCCCACGGTCAGATTCACATTAAGGACGCCTTGTGCCTCTGATGTTTGGCCATTGAAGTCGCTCAACGTGACGTTGATCTTGATTAAATCTCCAATAGAACGCCCCAACCGACGTAGCACTGAGTATGGCATTATGTTGACCGCTGCACCGGTGTCGACCAACATTTTGTTGATAGACTGGCCGTTGATGTCACCCTTGTGGTATAGGGCCTTCAAATGTTTATAATTCTTTCCTCGGAGCTGGGAGATGGGCCTAGCAACACGAAGAGCTAGGAGGCTCCCGGGACTGCTGGTGGGTCCCGGTCCCTCGGTCAATGGCCCAAGATCTAGCACACAACCTAGCGTCTGGGTTTGCTAGGCGTGCCACCTGACCTATACCTGATCAGGAAGGTGTAGATGTGGTTTCAGTTAGTTTCCTGCATGCACAGACACATTCAAACGTTAGTCCGAGACGTGATCAGCTCATCGGGTGATCCCCGATATCGGCTGTAAAGAGCCGACTGTCTCCCAGTATCAGATCGAATCTGTATATCGAAACAAAGTGCATGTATCTGATACTAATATAAACTTGTTATATAGTCAATAAGCTAATCCAATCTACAACGGTTAAAGCTTTCACCACATAACCGGAACATCCTACACGTAGTTAAGCCTAACAAATACAAAAGATAATAGAATAGCAACCTAAACAGAGGCCTAAAAACCAATAGAAAGCCGATTCCTGGAACAATCCCTCTTTAGATCAATATAAAGCATCAAACGTATTGCCGGAACATTCAACCCGTTTGAAGGGCCTAACCATGCGGATATTAAGCCAAATCTTTGATGAACAAAGACTAACCATAACAGATTGGATCTACTAATCAAAACAGAGCAAGACGCTGCCCTCGCACCCAAGACTGGGCACAAAGACAGCGGACGTTTATAGGCGGCAAACAATGTATGAATAGGATATAAGAGCCGATGCAACCCTGTAAATGCTAAGATAACAAGTGTTACTCACCATCAACAATGCTTCAGCACGAGAAACACAAAGATAAAATATGGGTACAATGCTGCCCCAATCATGTGAGGCGTGATCGGGGCCGCATAGCACTTACCCGGAGAAAACCCTAAAATAGGGGTGGCGATGCGCCGAGAGTTGTTTGCGAATGCTTGTTGTTGTTTTCATTCGTAGTCTAGGGTACATATTTATAGTCTGGAGTCTTGCCTCTCCTAACCAATCCTAACCGACTACGACACGAATCCTGGCTATCTATATCTAAACTAACTTAACTAGATACATGGCCAATCTGGCCGTAAATCGCCCACGCAGGAGCCGATTCGCAAGCCCATTACAATTATCCTTTGAGCCCATCTTGCTCGCGGCCCACCTTCTGGCCCAGCCAAATTATGGCGATAACAAGAAGATACTTTCTCTTCTGGCACAAACATGTAGGCAGGTTGTACATCATCAAGATCATTGGCCATGTGTTGTGAGTGCTAGCACTTTCATCAAACGGATTCATTCCATCAGTACTCAATGCAAACTGAACATTCCTCGGGTCCTTTCCAAATTCCAGATAATACCGCTCATCGAACTTCTTCCACTAGCGAGCATCAGCTGGATGTTGAAGCTTTCCATCGCCCTTCTTGCGCTTATCTGAATCCCACCAGTGCATCAATTCAGCATCCATTGGGTTGAAGATGAAATGCCTCAGGCAATCGGCAACTGCTTCTTAGAGATGCCTAAAGTAGTGTCTGCTGGCTCAATAGAGGCAACACTATTCGTTACACCCTTCCTCTTCCTGTTATTCCCATCTCCTGGACCTTGATTGTCACCACCACAATAACCGGCGTTGTGATGAGGACATGACTCGTATGGATACAAACATAATAAGAATATATTTGGGGAGAGACATGGATGATGAGTATGTGATATGCTTATGTACAACTATTCGTGCTAAAGATAAGGTGAGCTTGTTCCTATGTTATTTGTTTACTTATTTTGAGAATAGATTGCTACCTAAAAATATTATTATAATTAGGAATCATGGAGATAATGATGGAGTACTCAAAGATAGAAATGGAGGGGGAGAGGACCAGCAAGGGACGTCCAACCCAAGTTAGAGTCCTAAACAATATCAAATTCGAGTCAATCTCGGATTTCAGAACCTTACTTCACCAAAACTGACGCCTTGGCCACATACGGAGTTGGATTTGGACATTCTATATATGGTTGGAACCAGAATTTCATAGAGCTTCCAATGGCACTGGTCCCACCTCAAAATTCCTTCTGAGTTGATGGGAATCATCAACACAAGTGGGCATCCAGAATCTGACAGGGTGTTGTGTCACCGTCTGTTGGGCCGTTGGCCCGTGTACCGTGTTGAAGCCCGTTAGGGTTGTGTCCAGGGGACTTGCACGCCCCTAACTCCTTTTTATTAAGTAGCCATCACCACTTTAGGGTTTAGGTTTTGCTTAGATTCAATCTGCCATCAAACAGTGTCGCCGTTCATCGGTTTGTGAGACTCCACCTCATAATCAAGTCTGTTTGATTGCATCTCCTGTTCTTACTTGTGTTCTTGATTGTGCTTGCAGGGATAAGCCTTCGTGGCGAGGTCATTCGTGTGACACGGGTGATAACCAACGGAGCAGTGGTGTAGTGATTGCGGGGTTCTGTTCGTTCAGAGGATTGGATCATCAACGTCGAGTTCTCCACCAATCAAGTTTACCGTACCTCTCGGAAGATCGGGATTCAACCTCCTATCAAGTGGTATCATTTATCAGGTTGCCCGTGAGGTATTATCATGTGACCTTTAGATTGATTTTTGTTCCTCGTCCTAAAGTCCACAAAAAAACCTAAAAAGATTTGTTCCCCATCCTACAACCATCGATTAGCCTTTGCACTTTAATTTTCAGAGTCTGCATCATTGAATTTTACCCTAGTCATAGTTTTTTTTGCTGGTTTGGGTCGTGTTTTTGGTTTAGTTTATGTTTTGCATGGTCGTATCTTGTCCGTTTCAATCTCATCATATGAACTAAGATTTGAGTGTTCTTATACTCTATGGAAAGCTGGTGAAATTATCTATAACTTTGTCAACAGTGAGATTGTCCATAAAAATCTATATCCAGGAGTAATATGCATAGGAACAGAATCTGTTTGTGACCCAGAAATTGTTGAGCAGTCTGTATTTCGGGGCCAATATCTCTAGCTTCCTTATTTCAAAATAGGTGTACCATATACTGAAATTGAAGACAAAAAGTAGATCTACAACTTTGGTATTATGCGTTTTGGCATTTCAGGCCGCTAAGAAGGTCAAATAGAATGTTGAATTTGAACCTGAAAATTTATGTTATACAGACGAGGATTTTGTGATTGTCTTCAATTATATCTCGTTCTTGCGGCACTTTTGAGAAAACAAAGATATTAAAGAAAGGCAAGTGCAAAAAAAAAGCCACACAAAAAAATAAGAAAAAAATCAAAAGTGCTTGCACCCTTCGTGTCCCTTGTGATTTAGTGTATGACCTGCTAGCTTGAACTATTCTAGAAATACGTTTAGGCCAGCAATTTTAACAAGTACTTAGGGCACTTATTCATCTTTGCTATCTGTTATCGAATTGTGTTCCACCTCATCACTATATTTGGCCTCCAAAAGCTCCACATATATAATCTTCTCTCGACTAGAACAGGTACTCCTTTGTAATCACACCCACGCTCTACGTGTTATCACTCCTGCCACCGTTTGCCACTTGCAGTGCTGGTAAGAACCTTATAAGAGTGGGGTAAGACGCTTCATACTGTGTGATTTCACATCCACTCGCTTGAGTAGTCATAGGGGTCATATCATTGTTGTCTTATTTTATTTTCACTAAAATGACAGGAACATCCCATCTGGAGCTCTGCGACAAGATGAGAACTCTGTGTGATGCATTCAACATGGGCACTGAAAAATTGAAGAGCGTTTCAGGACTTGTTGAACGGATAGACATGATGGCGACTCGTGTACCACAGCCTACAACTTTTTCCGCAGATTATATACAGGATGTTGAGAGTGAGGATGCGAGAGACAACCCGTTGGAGCAGAAAGAACTTGTAAGCAAAGGTAATGATATTGGTGCTACAACTCGAGGTGAGCATAATTTTAATGCGCTAGATTTTCCCACAATTCATGCTACTGTAGAGCAATTTATAGTGAAATATTTTCTTAATTTGTCTTTATCACAAGATGGTTGTCTTGATATTCCTTGTGATAAAGAAAAATTGTGTGATGATGCTTATGTTGTTTCGGTGCCACATCTTATGACACAGATTGATATTGTTGTTTCTAAAACAACCACATGTGCTGAAAAGAATATTTTTTTCCTATAACTAGTGCGCATGATGAGCTTAAATTGTTATCTTCCTTAAATACTTTGGGTTATATTGAATTTGATATGTTGTGTAATCTGAATTGTTTGGAGGATACACTTTTTGCATGTTCTAAATTGACACGTTTGCATAATCATACATATCATTTTATTGGAAGGTATAATTATAATGGACAATATATGGTACATCGAGTTTATATTTGTTCAGATCTAAAAGCATCTTTTGTTGAACACCAACAAGATCATATAGAGAGCTATAGTAACACTAATCCTATAATATCAAGTTCCTCTAGTTTGGTTTTTATGAAACAGGTTCACTTCCAAGAAGGGGAGCATTGTTGGCTATTAAATATGACCTCTTCAACACCTGCACTCAAACCGAGGATGGTTTACTTTCAAGAAGGGGAGCATTGTTGAATAATATTTTTAGGTAGCAATATATTCTCAAAATAAGTAAACAAATAATATAGGAACAAGCCCACCTTGTCTTTAGCACGAATGGTTGTACATAAGCATATCACATACTCATCATCCATGTCTCTCCCTAAATATGTTCTTATTATGTTTGTATCCATACGAGTCATGTCCTCATCACGTTGTTTTTGTATCGACTTGCAGAACATACAGGGCATTTGTCCAAGTCTTTGAAAGTATCCCCATGATACAAAGTATAATGATTTGGGCATGTATGAATTCTTTCCACACCTATCGTGAATGGGCTAACAAGTTTCTTTGCTCGATATGTGTTGGCAGGCCCTTTATTGGGCTTTGGAAGCAACCAAGCCAAGATACACAGGAGATCATTAAAACTACCATCTGACCAGTTGTGCTTAGCCTTTATGATCAATAGCTCAAATATGAAATGGAGAACGGTCCAGTGTTTCGGACATCTTTTAGATCGGTCGTATATATTTTCCTCTGCTGATTTTTTTACCGTCTCGAAGTTTGCCAACCCCTTAGCATTACCAACCAGTAGCTCCGCTTTGGTGTGACGCAACAACTGGCTCAAAAAAACCCTCATCAAGTTCATCGTCACTACTATCATCACTGCCACCATCGATGTGCCCCCCATCGACACCAGCACCGTAGCCTCCACCAACATCTTCATCATCGCTGCCAGCATCATCAAAATCATCATAAGCATCAAACAATCTATTAAACTCGGCGTCTTGTATGATTTCATCGAGTGGATTCTCTATCGGAGATGGTGCTTTCTCGCCATGATACATCCAGATCATGTAGTTATCTACAAAACCACCCACCAACACATACGATTTGATTGTAGTTGCATCGCTGAATGCTCTTATATTCTTGCAAGCTTTGCATGGGCACGATATTCTCTGTGTCTTTCAGTTCTTGCATGCTTTTCCACATATTGAGTGAATTTATTAAGTTCTCGAAGGAAATAGGCCTCCATCCTTCGTACTTTGTACATCCATGTCCTATCCATCTCTAAACAGCGACAAATAATTTAAATGGATTAAAACAATCTCTTCAATAATTTGATAAATAAATGGTAAAAAATATATATTTTATGTATGCGTAGATATTGGAAAAAGTCAATTCAACATGAACTGACTAAAAAATAAAAACCCAACCTATTATTGCACCACTAAATCTTGGGGAAAAAACTACCATGCACCACTAAATCTTGGGGAAAAAACTATCATGCATGTGTGTAAATATAGAAAAGAATCAAATCTTCTTCTCTCTCCTCCATGGTTCTAGGAATTTGTTTACTAAGGAATGAGGCTAAAATATAAAGATTGGGCCCAAATGATTACATAATCTTGTTCTTCTACTAAAATAACATAACTTCATCCAAAAGTTTGAGGCAAATGAAGCCTCAAATGGCAAATTCACACCATGGAGGTCTAGATCTAGCTAGAGGTAAGAGAGCTCCATTTGAGTCTTAAAACTACCCAAAAAGCTTTTAAGAGATATGGGATTAGCATCAACTTACCTCCTAGAGCCCCCGATTCGAAGGAAATCAAGTTTAAAACTTCCCCTCCCCTTTTCTCTTTTTTTTAGATTTTCGGGCAGCACCTCCCCCGAGCAATCAATGGGCTATCGGGAGGAGCAAGAAGGCTTGCGCATAGATTTTTATGGGTATTTTTAGGGGCGGGTGATGGCGCCACCCACCCCTGAAAATCCCATCTTTTAGGGCAGGTGATGTCATCACCTGCCCATAAAAATGAGGCTCATTTTCAGAGCCCGCCCCTACAGATGCATTTCCAGGGGCAGGTCAACTATTACAATAACCCCGCTCTTTTTGCAGGATCGAGTTATATTTTGACCTGCCTCTAAAAAAATAGGGTGTTGCTACAAATCATTTTTATAGAAGTGGTTTACACAAACTAGTTCCAGAGACAGGAAACCAGCCAGAGAAGTCCCTTTTTATTACAAGATTACCTCGTTACAAATTTGTGACCCGAAGACCTGCTGAAAGCAAGGCAAACTTCCTCTAGGTACCCAAGACCTGCTTGACCCTAGCAAACCACCTCGTCGGCCACCAGAGAGAGCATTTCTTCAATCGTGCGCTCCTTCCGGTCGAAAGTTCTTCTATTACGCTCCTTCCACAGAAGCCAACACACCAGAATCACCAAGGAATCGAAATACTTTCGATCCGACTTGGGGACTTTCTTCCTCGCATCTGACCACCAGTCCACTAGGGAGATCAGATCAATACCTGGAGCATAAAGATGCCAACCAAGTTTCAGAAAGATCTTGATGAACCAGAGTTCCCTTAAGAAGGAGCAACCGACCAATAGATGATCAATGGTCTCGCACAGCTGACTGCAACGGATGCAGGAATCATCATACTGTAAGTTATGCCTTTTGCGACGGTTTGTCGTCCAGCAACGGTCATGCAGGGAAAGCAATGTAAAAAACTTGTATTTGGCCGGCGCACAAATTTTGTAAAGAATTTTGGCCCCCTGCAATGGGATGCTGCCCAATAAAGAACGCTCTGTAGGCCAACGATGTGGAGAAGGTTTTGACAGGCGACCATCTCCAGCAGACCTTATCCGGTCTTTGCTGGAGCTCAACATGTCGCAACTTCTTCGATCCAGAGTTGTAAGTATTCAAGAAGCACCTACACAGTCAGAGCCCCTGTTATGTCCCTGATCCATTGGTTGTCTTGCAGTGCCTGAGCAACCATTCTTTTCATCCTGATTTGCACCCGACTGCATTGCATAAACAAGGCGCTAAGTCCAGTAGAGATTCACCTTCCAGCCAGCGGTCGGACCAAAAGAGACCACCCATCTCCCAGTTCCACATATATTGATGGAACATCGCCTCGACCAAACCCTCTTTCTCATCAGGTAAGCAGTGCCAAGGCCTAGAAGGATCGGTCTTTCTTAACCATAACCACCTCAGCCGCAACACAAAAACAAAATGTTGCAGATCAACAATGCGAGGCCACCCATGTCTAGAGGTCTACAGACCCGCGGCCAAGCAAGCAGGCAATGGCCACCCCCTGCAGGCTCAGCCCCTCTCCACAAGAATGCCCTTCGAAGTTTATCAATGCATTCAATTGCCCACAGGGAGATGTTGACGGCCAATGCAATGTGAGTTGGAATGGCAGAGAGAGTGCTCTTGATCAATACCACACGGCCTGCCCTGTTTAGTAGGCTAGACTTCCACGACGGTAGGCAATTAGCGACCTTGTCAATAGCGGCTGCAACTCATTTTTCCGTAGCTTCCCCAGCCCTAGCGGTATGCCTAGGAATGTGATAGGAAAGGGATCAATTTTGCCGGGGAAGAAATTGAGCAGTGTTACCTTAGCTTCCAGGTCCCTATGGATCGGGGAGATTAGGCACTTGCTCATATTTGTTTTGAGACCCGAGTCACGAGCAAAGATCTCAAGAATTCCCCTGACAAAGATTAGATCCTGCTGGTTGGTGCCGAGAACAATACCACATCATCAGCGTACAAGAAAGCCCTTTCCTTGATCTGAGCATCCAATGGTTGAAATGACCTCTGGCATCCGCAAGCTGGAGCAAAGCATTCAAAACTTCCATGATAAGGATAAAGAGGAGCGGCGAAAGGGGATCTTCCCGACGTAAACCCCGGGCATGATAAATTGTAAGACCGGGTGCACCATTGAGAATTACTTTAGTGCTCGCAGTGCAGAGCATCAAGGAGACCCAATTAAGCCAACACCTAGAGAAGCCAAGGTGACCAAGTAAACTCAGTAAAAATCGCCAGTTCACCATATTGAAGGCTTTGGCAATATCAACCTTTAGGAATGCACTTAGCACTTTATGCCGGTGTAGAAATTTTGCCGTCAAGTGGACTGCTCTGTGGTTTTCATGGATAAGTCTTGTCTGAATGAAAGCACTTTGATTAGGCTTCACAAGAGTGTTCATGTGTGGTGCCAGCCTTCTAGCTAGAACATTGGTGAATAGCTTTGCAAAGCTATGGATGAGGCTGATCGGCCTATAATCAACAATGGAGACTGCATCCCTGCTTTTTTTGCAACAACACCATATAGGCTTAGTTCACCACATAAAGGCTACGACCGTTCAACGACCAGAGAGCCTGAAAAGCTCTCATCATATCCATTTTAATTTTCAACCATGCAGATCTATAGAAGAGACCAGTGAAGCCATCAGGACCCAGTGCTTTGTCAGACGGCACTGATCGAGAAGAGACGAATCCACCGATGGTAGATCAAGCTCAGCAAAGTCAATGGAGCAGAGCTGGTCTCCTCTAGAGCCAATAATGCCACAAAAATGACCAAACACAGCTAGCATTGGCCATTTCTTCATCTCGCATCAAGGTGGCATTGTCCACCCTAAGCTTCGCGATGAAATTCTTCCTACTCCTATGGCAAGCTTGTAAATGAAAGACTTTCATGTTCACATCGGCTTCGGCCAAATAAGTAATGCGAGGGCAAAATAGCCAATTTCATCCCTAAACTATGACGCTTGGCTCAATTTTGTCCCTAGACCATGAAAACATCCAAATCGTTCCTCGAACTATCCAAACCGGCTCAATTTAGTCCACTCAGTGACGTGGCTCACCATGTGGCTTGCCTCATCACCTGCTCAGTCAGCTAGGACTATTTTGCCCCCATTTTCTTTTCACATTAGAGCAACACCAACCTTTTCTCATTCTCCTCCCCATTACGGCTGCATATGATTATAGGAATTGAATTCATGCAACATTTGTTCGAAATCTTGGATTGTCAAAGAAACGTGCTGATCAGGGATTTGATGCTCAACAGCTACATGTTCGGGATGAGGGGAGCAGATGTTTTGAGGCTGCTATGAAGGGTGCCCAAAATGCAACAGCGAGGCCTGCGACCAACCAAACGGGGATAGGCGCTGGTGATCCGCTAGCGGGCCAAGAGGCAGAACATCTGCTGGCGCATCCGAGGTACCAGTGCCACCACCCGAGGTCCTAGCACCAACACCGAAATCATCCCTAGACCAACCTTCACCAGGCTATCTAAAAATTGTCCATCGCGGCTACGGACTAAAGGGAGAGATCTGGTGAAAACTAGGGTAATCGTCTTCATCATCGGAATCACTTAGGACCCAGTCAGGCAGGTCACCTGAATCCTCGGAGGATCCCGACTCATTCCAGTCCTGGATCTCAAGGATCTCAATCTCAACCCTGTATGTGAGCAATGACAAATTGTAACGCATAATTTCCTCTGGTCGCAAGAACAGAGCATTGTCGCTAGAGAAGTGGACCCGCTCAAGAATGCGGATAGGTCACTGCACCATACAATAACCTGGAAGCAGAGTAGATCCGCTAGCACCGTCGTAGATGGTGTCGGCTTCGGCACCGCGCAGACATCACCCAGAACCGCTTGGGCCATCACCACCGACCATGCATATTCCGTCGTGAAGCACCAGTAAAATGCGAAAGCGCATGTTTTCCCCTTCAGCTATGGAGAGGCGACTCCACCGGTGAAAGCGCAGCAGCATGTCAGTGAATGGGAGGGGCGGTGCATTGAGAACCCGTGCAAGATCATCAGTGTTATGGAAGATAATTAGAAAATCTTCTGGCTAGTGATGATGAAGGGAGAAATACCTCCCAGAGATGTCATAGTTATCTTGTATGAAGCGACACACTTGATAAGGAGAGAAGGTGGGGCGTGTATCGATGACCAGAGTGACCAATGCAATGGTTGCAAGAGCATCCTCTTGTGTCTAGAGTTCCTCCATGTGGGCAACCGTGCGGACGACAAGCAAAGGGCAGCGAGATGGGTGGCCCCTCGGGTATACCAGCTCTGGCTTCGGCGAGGATGGGCAGCCTATCAGCGATGGCGCACAGACCCACGGTGGGCCGGAGTAGGCACGACCCATGGACGCAGACCCTGTCATCACCGTGGAAGCCGAAGCCGCAAACCGCCCGACGCCCTGAGAATGTGCCGCAATCCTCGCATCGACCCCGGCGCCGGCACAGTGGACCCGGCCTGCCGCGACCGCACAGCGGCTAACCCAGCATGTGGAGGCACTTACAATTCTTGGCGGCATGACACACACCCTCACATCACAGGCATCTAGAAGGTTGGGTGCACTGGGACGCAACGTGGTGATTGAAATCCAAGCAATTAAAGCATCTTCCAACAAGATCCGCAGCAACCAGCCGACGAGGTTGGCGCACGGATCCGGTGCTTGCTCAACAAGCGAAACCCCTCCTCATCGATGAGAGGAATCATTCGCGATAGGGTTTTGTTGTCGGTCAAAACCCACCGGCGAGCAGCGACAGGCAACACGAGGAGCCGGGAGGCTCCCGGGACTGCTGGTGGGCTCCGGTCACTCAGTAAACGGCTTAGGATCCGGCACACGACCTGGTGTCTGGGTTACTAGACCTTGTACCTAATCAGGAAGGTGTAGAAGTGATTTATGTTAGTTTCCTGCATGCACAGACACGTGTAAATATTAGTCCGAGCCGTGATCAGCTCATCGGGTGATTCCTGATATCGGCTGTACAGAGCCGATTGTTTTCCATTATCAGATCGGATCTAAGTATTTAAACAAAGCGCACATATCCGATGGTAATATAAAACTTGCTCTGTGATTGGTAAGCTAATCCAATCTACGACGGTTAAAGCTTTCACCATATAACTAGAACATCGTACGCGTAATTGAGCCTAACAGATATGAAAGGTAACAGAATAGCAACCTAAACAGAGGCCTAAAAACCAACAAAGAGCCGATTTCTGGAACAATCCCTTTTTAGATTGATAAAAAGCATCAAGCGTACTGCCGGAATGTTCAACCCGTTTGAAAGGCCTAATCATGCGGATGTTAAGCTAAATCTCCGATGAACAAAGACTAACCATAACAGATTGGATCTACTAATTGAAACAGAGCAAGGAGCTGCCCTCATAACCAAGGTCGGGTACGAGGACAGCTAAACATTCACAGGTAATCAAACGATGCATGAATACAGTATGAAAGAGCCGATGCTACTCTGTAAACGCCAAGATCACTAGTGTTACTCACCATCAACAATGCTTCAGTATGAGAAACACAAAGGTAGACAGGCAGGAACGATGTTGCCCCGATCACGCGAAGCGTGATCGGGGCTGCACGGCACTTACCCGAGAAACCCTAGAACATGGGTGGCGATGCGCCGAGAGTTGTTGTGAATGATTATTTGTTCGTTTTTCATTCGTAGTCCAAGGTACATATTTATAGTCCGGAGACTTGTCTTCGCTAACCAATCCTAACTGACTACAACATGAATCCTGGCTATCTCTATCTAAACTATTTTAAATGCACACACCTATCTAGATACATGGCCAATCCTGGCCTTAAACGCCCGGGCAGAGGCCGAATCGTAAGCCCACTACGATTATCTTTTGAGCCCATCTCGCTTCACGGCCCACCTTCTGGCCCAGCTAAATTATGGCGATAGCACATGCCCCCCTGGTTTTGGCAATAATAAATCCGAAACCATTCTTTTTTCTTTCCATCGCGTCGCCTCTTCGACTTCCAAAATCCGTACACGCGTGCCTCTTCAACTTCCAGGGGATGTGACTGCTCTGCATCTAACTCCTTGGAAACCGTCACGGTGCCGATTCATATTCCACTCAATCTTTATAAACCTACCCCCGATAGTTTTCTTTCTCTCATCCCCTTCCTTTAGCCATTAGCAACCGCACCTAATACAACTTTCCTTCTCTTGCAATTGCTTCTTCTTCCTCTACTTCCTCCGCCATTTCCTTCGAGTCCGAGTCCACTCGAGAAGCCACCCCAGAGTATGACCCCATCGCCGCCTACGAGGCATGCGCTCCTCTGCATTGGGATGCAGAGGAGTGGGACTTCCATACTTGGTCAGAGGATGATGAATCCCTAACCGATGGTGAAGACCTCCAGCTTCTCCTCAGCGGGGAGCTGGATGAAGATGACGAGGATGACATGTCCTGGGAGGGGGACTTCTTCTCCTCGGAGAAAGAAGTCGATTCCTCATCAACCGAGGAGGACTCGGTGGCAGGAGGCTACCTGCTTGGCGAATCATCGGAGGATGACGATGATGACAATGATAATGAAGAAGCCAAAGACAGCAGCGGCTTCAGCAGTGACAGCGGTGGAGACGATGGCGGCAGTGACGGCGACAGTGACGCTAGCATGGCTCCTCCGATCAAGCGCCGCAAAGTCTTCGGCACCTACTGGTGTTAGATCATAGGATTAAGCCGATGGATCGGCTCTAGGAGCAATCGGCTCCCCTTTTGTAATCATTTCCCTTATAAATAAAATCCTTTTATTTTAAACCGCAACTTGTCAAGAAGCCGATTTCTTGGAAGCCGATTGCAACGCATCGGTTCCTTTCCTTAAAGTGTCGATCCGAATCTAAGTCAATTCTCAAATTAATTCTATTTTCTGCTTAAATCTGGAATCTTCCGGAAACAGATCGTCAAAGATTCCCCGAATCCAAGTTACTCTCCAAAACCCTTGCTCATAAACCCTAATCGCAAAGACCCGGACCACATCCTTAGAGCACGAACTTGAGACTTGCGCAGCAAACCCTAGATCCAGTTTCCAGGCTCTCGATCTTTGTTGGGGTTTCAAATGGCGGAATCTTCAAATGTCGATGCGGGTGTCCTTGGTCTGAAGATGAAACTCCGACCTTCGCTAATTTAATGCAGTAATTATTAGATCCCTTGAATCATTAAATGATCTTTTTCCGGCTATTTGGCTCTTATTTATTCTTCAGGTTTCAGATATTCTTTTGCCGCATCCTTCTTCCCCCAATTCTTTTTGTCTCGGGCCTCGTTCTCACAAGAAACCTATAGATCTGATTTCTTGTGAGGCTAATCGAATCCCGTTCATGAGCCAGAACATAGACTTAGATTCCTGGGCCGACAGCCTGCGTGCTTGGCCAAATCCTCTCGAGGGCTGGGTGTCCTGGTATAACAGAGTAGCAAAAACTTATCAGCCCACATGGGAAACCATAGGGATAGCCGATGCTCTGTCTCTATCTTTGTCCCCTCTTGAGAAGAACGAGAACCTCCTGAAAACCATCGGCTACTTTTGGTCCGATGCCTTGAACTGCTTCTTATTTGGCCATGGGCGGATGACTCCAACCCTCCTGGATGTAGTGATGATCACTGGTTTGGACATCTCATCACCCTGCCCCTCTGCCTTCAGACTGTCCGAGGTCCCCTTCAAATTGTCCTCCAAAATAGAGTGCACAAACTAGGGTGCATATCTGAATTAGCACATCAAAACCAAAGGCCCTGTGACTAAGAAGGAACATACGGCCTTTCTGAATCTTTGGTTGGAACACTTCTTATTCTACGGTCCTTCCCTTGCCCCAACCAAGAACTATCTCCCCCTAGCATATGAACTGGCCAAAGGTAGTACTGTTGGCCTTGGTAAGTTGTTCCTTGGGGAAGCCTATAGATATCTCGACCTGATGTCTTTGAACCTGCTTTCCCAGAAGAAACTCAGAACCAGTGGTCCCTGGTGGTTCATCCAGTTATGGGCTCACCTATATTTTCAGGGCCATATACCCAACTTCCCTATTCTGGCCAATAACTCCTTCCGAGTTCAGAGTGGAAGGCGAATCAGGTGTACCAGCTTCAGCCAGGCTCTGTACAGTCTTCTTGGTAGCAAATTGAACCCCTCTGATGCCTCGAGCTGGTTTAGTATATTCTATAAGGGTCTGGACAACCCTATCTTCCTTCCCTACACTGATTCTGAAATTATCGAGAACCCAATCACCTTTAGATTGGCTGATTTTGCCGATGATGATAGCACTCGGCATTTATACACTATCATGATTCGCCCTTGCTTCCTTCAAGTTGGTATGAGCACCTCCAACTGAATCATCAAGCCCGGTTATGAGTTCTACTAGCCAGTCGTAGCAGCTCGGCAATTTGGTCTCGGGCAGGTTCCTCCCCACTTCTTCCTCCACCATTTGTCAACAAGTAGAGCTGATCTGCCCGATGCTCTTACCAGCCAAAGATGCTACAGCCTATTCACTGATCTTCTCCTTTCAATCCCTGTCGACCTTTCATTCACCTCTTCGGCCATCGGATTCAAGAACTGGTGGTCAATGTGGAAGACTCATGTACGGAAAGCCCTAGGGCCGATGCTACAGCAAATTCACGCTGAGTATGAAGCCCCTGAGGAAGAGATATTTCAAAAGTTCAGTACTTCTTCTTGACTTCGCTTAACCACTCCTCTAATTCCATTTATTTTCTCTGCAGCAGGAAGATGGTCCGGAGCCCAGGAACGATGATGGCTCCATCTTCACGTTCTCACCAGTTGCCCCTGTGGTCCTTTTCGGCAAGAATGCACCTCCCCCATCAAAGGTCATTATGCGGATTCAGCCTGATTCTGCAAAATTGGCCTCCAAGCGGAAGCAAGCCTCTGACATTGCTGCCCCCCGAGCCCAGACTAAGGCGAGGAAGATGACAGCCAGGAAGATTCGGAAGGAAGCTGGACCATCTTCCACAGATCAAGAAGCTCCGATCGTCAACCAGGTTTAGATCGTCCCTCTTATAATTGATCCTCTGAACATGTATATTTTGACTTAATTGCTCTTCCCTTGCTTGCAGGCTGTTATCATAGACATTTCTAGCAAGGAAGAACCAGCATACCGAGAAGACCCAACTCCAGAGGCCCCAGAGGATCCTTTCATGATGGTCAACGCCTTAGTCAACCTTCAGGACCCAACCCTGAAGACTCCAGAGAACCTTGCCACGCCAGCCGATACTTTGGTCGGCCTTCAGGATCTGCAGGAGCCGATCGTCACCTCGTCGGCTGTAGGTCCTTCTCTGCAGGAGTCGATCATCACCTCGTCAGCTAGCAACCCTCCTCCAGAAAGGGAGCGTCTGTAGGAGCCAATCGCCACTTCATCGGCTGTCACTCCTCCTCCAGAAAGGGTGCGTCTGCAAGAGCCGATCGTTACTTCATCAGCCATCACTCCTTCTCCAGAACAGGTGTGTTTTATCACCGAGCCATTTGCATCTTCCTTTCCCTGGCCGTATTAATTTTATGCCTTCTTTCAGGGTCTGAACCTCTCGGAGTTGCTTTCATTCGACCCTGCATCCGTCGGCTCGGCCATACTACAGTGGATGATCATCAGCCAGATCCGACCGGTGTCGCCAGCCAACTCCTCCGTGTGAAGGGCCTTCTGTCAGCTCCAATTGATGCCTTGGTCCGGGACTCCAACGCAGTGAGGCAGATTCTTGAGGAGATCAAGTCTCAACTCCCGAAAGTCCTTCAGATCAAGCTCTGGCCAACCGGACACCTCCTTTTCTTCTGGGCAAAGGTAGAACAAGCTCAGCACAGGATTGAAGCTCATCGCTCTCAAGCCCCCTTGAAAGCCGACATTGCTGAGAGGTGCTGATTGCTTAATGAGAAGAAGGTGGTTCTGGACGCCAAGACTGACACATCTGCACACTCTCAAAGGCTTTCAACTTCTGGAGAAGGAGTTAGAAGACCTCAAGGCTAAGGTCCGGGCAACCGAGCAGCGCATCCAGGAAGAGAAGAACCTTATTGCCAACTCCAAATGAGAAGCAGAAGACCTGACTGCCCAACTGAAGACAGAACTCGCAGAGCTGGGCGCTTTGAGTCGGCAGGTAGTGTCAGGAGAGGACAAGGACGATGAAGCAATGATTGCTGAAGCTAATCGTGTCCGCCTTGAGGCTATTGCAGCCATTGATGAGTTCCTTCAGTAGACTACCTTGTAAGCATCGCTTGTAAGATAAACCTGCATGTATCCAAATTAAGATTCTAAAGTTGATGGTTGTACATCGGCTATATGACCAACTCAGTGCGTTGGGTACAAAATATATTTTTTTAATGTATGTGTAGGCCGACTGCACATGTCGGCCCTCTTTCCTTGTGTCCAGCCTGATGTGTAACATCGGCTTTCACCTGTACGGGCCATCAGGTCCTATCGGCTCATAGCCTAATGCGTAGCATCGGCTTTATTGCTCATCATCCCACATACTTGGGAAGTACTTCTTGAGCTGTTGACCATTGATCGCCACCGGGAACTTGACGCCATCTAACTCTTCAAGCATATATGTGTTCCCAGGTAGGACTTGGTCAACCCTATAAGGTCCGTGCCAGTTTGGAGAGCATTTGCCATATGCTGCATCCTTAGTCCCCAATGGTAGCACCGCTTCCCAAACCAGATCTCTAACTTGGAATTTTTTTGGCTTGACTTTCTTATTGTACGCGCGGGCTACTTTGGCCTTATTTTCTTTGATCTTCTCAAGTGACCAAAGTTTGAGCTCCGTGAGGTCCTCAATATCGTCATTCATCAGAGCAACATACTTTTCAGCTGTGAAGTTATTTTGAAACTCTATGCGTCTCAAGCCGGCCGTAATCTCCCATGGTAATACAGCCTCCTATCCGTATACCAGGTGATAAGGAGAAGTTTTTGTTTTTCCATGGCACGAAATACGGTATGCCCACAATGCCTCTGATAAGACCTCATGCCAACACCTAGGATGCTCATCGATCTTTCTCTTGATCAACTTGATAAGGCTCTGATTGGACGCTTCAGCTTGTCTGTTTGCTTGGGCATAATATGGAGATGACCTAATCAGCTTGATGCCTGTGACACCCTAGGTGTTAAATATAGCAAGCCAATAGGAAGAATGTTTTGCATGTTTTGAATGGTGTGAAATTTGAGTAAAGTTATAAAAATAAGGGTATTCATGTAATTTTACAAAAATACAACTCCTTTTATGCAAATAGTTGAATTACAAAAGTAACTTTCAAAGTTACTAGGGGCTAAAGTATAATAATGCAAGTAATCATGACAGTGAAGGAAAACTTGCAATTAGATCCAAAATTATAAGAAATTTACTTTAATAAGGACAAAACTTTATTAAGTTTGATTTGAGTTCAAAGTTGTAAAATAAAGCTATGTACTTTAGGTTTTGGAACTTGAGCCCTAAAGAAAAGTTGTAGGATTTGAAAAACTCTACAACTTCTATTTTGACCATTTCCTCATTCGAGTTCTAGATCAGTGGGAAATTTCACTTCACAAAGGAGTCCCTAAGATTTTTGAAAATTCCAACGAGGTCCCTCGGACCCCCTCCCCTCTTCTTCTTCCTCCGGCACCTCCTCTGCTCATCTACTCCTCTACTGCTGCGCGGCCGCCCACTATTTCCGGTCGCCCCTCGCCACCTCCTGCTGCGCTTCACCTCCACGCGTCGCCCCCAGCTCGAGCGCCGCCCTAGCCTCCCCTCTTCTGGCCTCCCGCGCGCTTGCCACGCCCTTCTCCTCTCCTGCCCGAGCTCCCGCCGAATGACACCTCACCGCCGCCGTGGCAAATGCCGGCACCTCCTCCCTCCCGTCACTCCTTCTTAGTTGCCCTGAGCTTCTTCGGTTCAAGCCCTTCCCATTCCTCTCCTTTTCCCTTTGCCGCGCGCACCCCGAGCACCGAGCACCACCGCCGCCCCCTTCTTCCACTCCGGCGACCCCCTGTTCGCCGTGGGCCGCCGCCGTCCGCCTCCCATTGCCCACCACGACCCCCTGGGGAGTTTCCCCTCACCTCACTAACACTCCCAGGCCACTCCTTGTGGCTGGATTTCCACCGGAACCACCTTGCCGTCATTTCCCTCCTCGCCGGTAAGCTCCTGTCGCCGTCGAACCCCTACCTCCGCCCCTTCTCCGTCCAATCCGACCACCCCAATAGTTTCCCCTCCTCTTGCTGTACCTATTAGACCAGAGCTTGGCCGCCCTCCTCGCCAAGAAGCCCTTCGCCGATGAGCTTCCCTCCGCCGCCGCCTCGGCCGCCGTGGGAACCCCACCTCCGGTCATCCCCTCCCTTCCCAAGACCACTAGAAGGTGCGCCTTGAGCTCCTAATGCTCGCCGACCACTCCTTCTCCACCCCCGACGCCGACCCTCGCCGGAATTTGGCCGGCGACATCCCTGCTCTTCTTCCCCGACGAGCCAAGGGCTTATTTGAAAGGATTTGAAAACTTCTAAGGGTCTTCCTGCAAGATTCCAGGCCCCTCCAATTCAAAAGCTGTGATCTTCAAAAATATGTAGAAAATTGTAGAAAATTCAGAAAAATATCAAACTAGTTGGGTTTGAATCTTCGTGTTAAATACTACATTTTTTGTATTATCATCATGAGATGAATATGTGAATTTTGTGCTATGTTTAAATTAGTAGATAATGGGTACTTTAATTAGATCTTTTGATCCATAGCCGTGCTGAGGCTCAAATTTGAAACATGAAATGTGTGTGCCATAAATAGAGTTGTGAAAGATTTGGAAGCCCAGAACAGCCCTTTAGCTAGGATGTTTAGATAACTTTGCTTTATGTTAATAAAAGTTTCATGATTTAATCCCAGATGCATTTCTTCATGTTTATAGCTGAAAATTTCACCTTAGCTTTGTTTTAGTATATGTGATCCAAGATAAAAGTTTAGGAGTCACAACCCTAGTGTTACTTCAGTAATGAATTTAAGCTTAGATTTAAAGAAAATTCATGAACAATAGCTCTAGTTCATGAAAAATTATGGAAATATTTTGAGGTGTTGTTCTTGAGTAGTGTAATTTGTTCACAAATTCTCAACCTATGATCAGGTGTAGAACAACCAGAATAAATAGAACTTAGTATGATAATGCTATATTCTTAATTTGGGGTTCATTTAATTAATCAAGGTAAGTCCATAATTAAATAATAACCTAGGGTTATTAAAGATAATTAGCTAGTCAAATAAATAAAGTTGTTAAATGTAATTAATTTAATTGTTTAAGATAACCAAACATGCTACCTCAAGCAGTTAGTTTAAATGTTTAGGGTAAACAACTATGTTACTTAATGTAACTAGGTAGTTCGGTTAATACTCGATAAATGACTGCCCAGTAAAGAGGAATTGTGTTGTTTGCTAGTACGTAATGTTAAGTTCGTTGGATTGCAACTTTATCATGAAATAGAATAAAATTCTATGCATTTTCTAAACTGCATCATTTACATCACATGTAGACTAGACGCTTCTCCCCGAGAGAGATTATCAGATTCTCCCGGAATCCGAAGTGGAAATCTCTGAAGACCCCAGGAACGTCGTTGGAGATTTAACTGAAACCCCGAACCCGAGTTCGGAAGAACTTATTAACATCTCTGATCCCAGCCCCGCCAGTGAAGGCAAGCCCCGGACATAAAACCCGCTATTTTACTTACTGTGCAATCTACATTTATAATTATACTTGTGCATTAAGTTCTTAGGAGTTGTCTGGAAACCCTAGTTGCATATTCCTAGGAATCGATGTACTGAATATTAGAACCTAAGTCCGACTGGTGCCATGCTGATAGGACCGGTAGAAGTCGAGTGATTTCCTATCACTCGCGCGATATAGAAATTGATTGTTTACAATCCTGCGATCACTATAAGGATGACGGACGGGGTTATGTGCAGTATCATGGAAAGGAAGGATACCCTGTCTGTATTGATGAATTTGGTTAAGGTCGCAGTGTGTGGTAGTGGCAGTTAAGCATTTGAAAGTACTAGCCACATGCCGTGAAATATGGTAAGCGGTAAGCCTAGTAACCAATCGGTCCGGGAAGTGGACTTGTCCCGCACCTCTCGACTTTTATTTTATGTTTACACGCACCGACATGTGGGAGTAAGTTCTATAGAGAAGATGGGAATACGATCATACAGTCGCGCTGTAGACGTATGTCCTGCACATTGGATGTGCGTATGGTCCTGCAGTCGCTTGTGGTGGCATTGTTCCACGACCCGTTATGAAAGGCAAACGGTTGCTTCAGAATGACCTGTCGGTGTTCCAAGCGTGTGAGTTAGATTTACCTTGCAAGGGTTGAAATTCGATTCAGAATCATCCGTTTCTCACGGAGATTGAGACTGCTTAATAATTCTATCACATAGAGTAACAAGCGAAATCTTATGATGAGTAATACTGAGGTATGCTTTAAAAGGACTCTACCTTGCTTGAGTAGTCATAGGTGCTTACCTAGAATGGTTAAAGGAACTAGAACCTAAAAGCTAAAATATGAAATTAAGGACCTACTCTTTGTTGCTTTTCAGCTGAGACAAAACCCAAAACCCCATTAAAGCCTACATGGTTTAGTTATGGGCTAAGTATACCTAATTCCGGGTAAGCCTTGTTGAGTATTGGAGTACTCAGCCTTGCCATATGATTTTATTTCAGGTAATGTCTCTGAAGACCCTACTCTTCCCATGCCTTGGCCCTATGCTCTGCCTGATGGTTGGTCCATGGAGTGGGACCCGTCCCCGGCCAACACTGATCATACCGAGTGATGTCATGCCAGGGCTTAGCATGATGTTCGTACTAGCGACGTGTATACTTGTCGTATTTTAAATTCCGCTGCCGTGAACTTGAAACTCTAAAACTGGTTTGTAATAATTTCTATCAGTTTGGAACTTATACTACTTTTGGAAACTCATGTAATATAAATGCTTGGGATGTAAAATATGATGGCGATTGTATCTCTAAACTCGCCTTCGTGCGAGGTACCTTGTTTGATCCTGCTTTCGGTGGTTTATCGGGACGTTACCCGACAGGCCAAGGGGTTACACCGTTTGAAGTACGATTGGAGCCCTTGAGAAAGGACTTGCGTACTTGAGCCGGTGTAATTCAGGTTGGTTCTGCCACAGCTGGTATCAGAACTAACAAGTATACACAGAGGGATATGATTGACCTTAAAAGTGTTTTTAGTATAAAATTTGATCCACAAAGTATTTTACAAAACTACGTTGGTGCTGTTAAGGATTGTGCTTAGTACGTAGAGCCCTAGGGTGATATTTATATGGGAATTAGAGGTGGCTATAGTATATGTATATAACTCTAACTTCCAGCACTACTTTTCTATTGAACCTTAAATTTATGCACAATCAACCTTATGTTCTGTAACTACGCCTTCGACGATGAGGTAAGAAGGTAAGGACCCTCAGCTAACTGGGGAGTTAGCCTTCCCGTCGGTGATGCGAACCGAACGCTGTTTCTCAAGCAGTGGCCTACTTCAGATGCTGCCAATGTATCAACTTCGGTTGATTATATTGGGAGTAAATGGTTTGGCGCAGGGTATGGTGATCGCTGTTCATACCCCCAAATTTTGCGGTACCCCCGTGAATACGTTGTTTCGATAACGTATGTTAACGTCGTCTGTACGGCGGTAATTGTACAGATGCTGTTTTTATAGTGAACAGTAATATTTGAGGACACTTTCATGAGTGCTGGCATGAAAGGTTCATATATACTGTGGTTCTCTACAGGTACGCTAACCACGGTTAAATAGGCTAAGACGAATAAGAATTTTCAACTAGCTATTATTGGGAGAGATGAACATATTGTGCCACTGTAACTAATCACGTAAGTCCAAACATATTTGGCAATTATTTTGAGTTGTGAGGACGCGTCGCATATGCATGCATATTCCTTGATTTGATTGAATGAGTGGCATGGTTTGTTGTTTTAAGGATATCTAGAGTGTTGTTAGTTACTAGTACAGCCTTGAAATAGTCATACCGACAGCCTTAGGTTATAATGTTTCGGCCTTTATCGTTTCATCCTCAAGATCTAGAACAGTCCTCTGATTTAGCTGGATAGCTGCATTCCAGTTATTCCATAAGTCTAACTCACATTTTTCCGCAGTCTTCTCAAGGTGTATGGTTGAAAACTTGTAATCTCACCATTTGAATCCTTGTTTCAGATGGCCAAGCTTCCAAGGTTCTTTTGGGATTCCGCAGGACACGCTCATACCAATGCCTTGCATTGGGAGGGTTTTTCTCATCTTTTGTGAGAGTCCCTTCAGATGTTTGGCTACACCGAGCCTCCGCCTTATGATGGAATAGAGTATGATGAAGAGGGTGTTTCTCGTTCAGAGTAAAGATGACTATTCCTCCGCATCCTACTTTATCTCTGTGGCAGCCTATTGAAGTTAATGTGATTGGACATCGCCTCGCTGATACTTTTGAAGCAGCATCTATGGAAGCTATCCACATCTTCTGCGATCAGCATCCTGAGGAAGTTGCAGGACATCCTATCGGCTTATTTCCTGCAATAGATTCTCGTGACCCAGAATGGACTTTCAGGGTAACATACTGTGACCACTTACTGGGAAATCTGGCTGGAGAGACTCTACGCACTGCAGTCAGATTTATGAATGCACAATACCACTACCAGACACTTCAGCAGCACGGTATATATCGACTGACCAACATAGCCCAAGGGTATCGTAATCAGGTTGGCCGGCAGAATACGCAAATTGAGGAACTCTAAGCCACTGTCACTGCCAAGGAAGAGATTATTACCCAGCGGGAAGAAACCATTCAGCATCGAGAGGATCAGATTGTTGAGAGCGATGCTCTCATTGTCCAGCATGACACTGTCATTGATTTTCTCCAGGAGCAAGTTCATGAGCTCAGTCTTAATCTTGGCCAAGCTATTGACCATATCAACATGCTTCATGAGCAACCAGTGCAGCCTGTTGTTGATGAGTTTGAGAGTGAAGAAGAAGAAGAACCTGAAGAAGTCGAAGGAGTCTCCGAGATCGACTCTGAGCATGGAGATCCTGTTCTTAGTCCCCATAATTCCTCTTCCAGTAGTCAGTCATCTGTGGGCAACCTCGATGACTTTTAGTCTCGTTTGAGTTGATGACATCCTAGGTGTTTATAGTGTAACATAGTGTGACATAGGAGTGAGTAGTTAAATGACCTGCGAGCCACTTGTTGTAATATATGTGGCACACCTGTGTACGGTTTGGTTTGTAGTAAGGAGCAACATGATGTAAGATGGAATAAGTTTCAGCTGGTAATGTAAATCTGGGTTGCTGTTGGGATTGTTGAGTAAATACTTTGTGACTTAGATTTATTACGCGGCACTGTTTCAGTATGTGTTATGTTGGTACCATATGATTTCTGAAAGTAGAAGCAAGTATTGGTTAATGCTAATGGAGAAATTCTATATGTCAGATGGTTGGCGCTACGCGCGGAACCCCGGAGGGATTCAGACCAGACCAGGCTAGTGGTTCACAACAACCCCCTCCGCCACCGCCAAATCTAGCGGAAGTGATGGCCCGTCAGACCGAACTCTTGAACATGTTAGTGCAGGCCCAGCAACATCAGTTCCGTCCTCCTCAACGTGGACGTGAAGAACATCTATCGGCTGGTTATCAGGATTTCTTCAGTACGCAGCCTCCGCTCTTCCATAAGACTGAAGAACCCCTTGATGCAGATGCATGGCTCCGTACCATCGAGTCCAAGTTTGCATTACTCTCCATCCCATGTTCCGAAGCAAACAAAACTCTCTTCGCAGCCCAACAGCTTCATGGTACTGCTCGCATTTGGTGGGACAACTACTATGCTATGCAACCAGAGGGACATGTTGTCACTTGGGAAGAATTCAAGGCCGCCTTTAGAGCGCACCATATCCCGGAAGGACTCATTGAGCGAAAGCTCAATGAATTTCTAGCATTGACTCAAGGAAACCGCACTGTACTTCAATACGCACAGGCTTTCAATCACCTGTGCCAGTACGCGGGCTATCATGCTGACACGGATGCCAAGAAAAGAGATCGATTTCATCACAGACTAAACACCAAGCTGAAGGAATGCTTGACTCTGGTTAGGGCTGACAACTTCAACGAATTGGTCAACATGGCTATTACCCAAGAAGATTGTATTTCAGCCCATCATGCTGAGAAAAGGCACAAAGTATCGCCTGGACCTTCAAAGTTACAACCTTCGAGGTATCGGTTGATTCAGAACCCAGTTCCCCGAGCTCCACCCAGAAATGTTCCAGCAGGCAGATGGGTAGCTAGACCTCCTCAGCAGCCCCAATTTAACAGGCCACCAATGCCTCAACCTTTGCAGCAGCATCGACAATTTGGTCCAAGGTTGAACCCCCCGCAGGTTAATCAAGGGAATAACGTCAATCGATGTTTCAACTATGGTAGTCCAACGCATTTTGTTAAAGACTGCCCACAACCAAGGAAAACATTCCCTGGACAAGCCTCCAACTCCAACTCCAACTCCAGGAACAAAGGCAAGAGGCAGGTTATGCAAGTCCGTCAAGGAAGAGTAAATTTCACTACTCTATCGGAACTTCCGGAAGGTGCACCAGTGATGACGGGTATATTCACTCTACACCATCACCCTGCTATTATACTTTTTGATTCTGGTGCAACCCATAGTTTTATCAGTACAAGGTGTGGGACCAAAATAGGTTTGGATTTCTACCCTACTAATGGAACATATATGATAACAACCCCTGGAGGTAGAATTGCATCTAATCAAATTTGTAAAGGTGTACCAATCCAGTTGGGTAGCACTCTAATAAGAACAGCCTTAATTTCATTAAGCCTAGAAGGAATGGATATTCTCCTAGGTATGGATTGGATGACCAGACATCGGGTATCTCTAGATATCTTTTCTCGAATAGTTGAGATAAATTCCCCGGAATATGGACATACCATTCTTCATCTACCACAACAGGAGTATATCATCTCTTGTGTGTATGCTATAGAAGGGATCAAGTTAGAGGACATTCCTATTGTGTGTGAGTACCTAGATGTTTTTTCGGACGATTTGCCCAGAACGCCCCCAGATAGAGATGTTGAGTTTGTTATAGAGTTACAACCTGGCACAGCCCTATTTCTAAGAGACCTTATCGTATGCCACCCAATGAGCTGGCAGAGTTGAAACTTAACTTCAGGAACTCCTTGATAAGGGTTATATTCGTCCAAGTGCTTCACCTTGGGGATGCCCTGTTCTGTTTGTTAAGAAAAAGGATCATAGTCTTAGACTATGTGTTGATTATCGTCCCCTCAATGAGGTTACTATTAAGAATAAGTACCCTCTTCACCACATTGATATTCTGTTTGATCAGTTAGCCAGAGTCAAGATATTCTCCAAAATTGACCTTTGCTCTGGGTATCATCAGATAAAGATTAGGCCAAGTGATATTCCAAAAACAGCTTTCTCTACCAGATATGGACTCTATGAATATCTGGTTATGTCCTTTGATCTTACCAATGCACCAGCATATTTCATATATCTCATGAACTCTGTCTTCATGCCGGAACTTGATAAATTCATCGTGGTTTTTATCGACGATATTCTGATCTATTCCAAAAATCTTGAAGATCATGCTCGACATCTTCATATTGTTCTTCAGCGTTTGCGAGATCATCATCTGTATGCCAAATTCTCTAAATGTGAATTCTGGCTAGATACCGTTAAATTTTTGGGTCATACCATCTCTAAGGACGGTATATCTGTTGATCCGAGTAAAGTCCAGGAAGTGATGGATTGGAAACCTCCTACTTCAGTCCATCAGGTTCGCAGTTTTCTTGGTCTTGCTGGCTACTATCGTCGTTTCATTCCAGATTTCTCGCGGATAGCCAAGCCCATGACAGAACTATTGAAGAAAGGAGTTAAATTTTCCTGAAATGAGAAATGTGAAGAAGCTTCCCACACTTTAAGAGCACATCTTACCACTGCTCCAGTTTTGGCTCAGCTAGATACATCCAGACCTTTTGATGTCTATTGTGATGCATCAGGCATCGGACTTGGGTGTGTACTTATGCAGGATAACCGCGTGATTGCCTATGCCTCTAGAGCACTTCGGACACATGAGCAGAATTATCCAACTCATGATCTTGAGCTTGCAGCCGTTATACATGCACTTAAACTTTGGAGACACCATCTTATGGGTACCAAGTGCAACATTTACACAGATCATAAGTCTAAAGTACATCTTCACGCAAGCGGACTTGAATATGAGGCAAAGACGTTGGCTAGAGCTTATAAAGGATTATGATCTTGAAGTACACTACCATCCAGGCAAAGCCAATGTGGTTGCGGATGCACTTAGCCGCAAATCACATTGTCATTGCTTATCAGTAGAAGTTTTCAACAACACTCTCCGCTAGGAAATGAGAAAGCTTAATCTGGAGATCGTACCTCAAGGCAGTTTGAATCATATAACAGTTGAGCCTATACTCCAGGATAATATCATTATGGCACAAGTACATGATAAGGGAGTCAAAATTATCAAACAACAATTAGCCCAAGGAGAAGAAAAGTATAAATGTTTCCAAGAAGATCCTACGGGGATTCTACGGTTTAAGGGACGTATGGTTGTACCCAAAAACCATCAGCTTCGCAAGCAGATAATGGATGAAGCACATTTATCTAAGTTTGCTATGCACCCTAGCAGTACGAAGATGTACCAAGACTTGAAACAGAATTTCTAGTGGACTCGTATGAAAAGAGAAATAGCAAAATATGTCTCCGAGTGTGATACTTGCCAGATAGTTAAGGCTAGTCACTTAAGGATTTCTGGTACACTGCAGCCTCTACCTATTCCTTCTTGGAAATGGGAAGATATTAGTATGGATTTTATCATAGGTTTACCCAACACTCTCTAGAGACATGATTCCATTTGGGTGATTGTGGATAGACTAACCAAGACCGCTCATTTTCTTCCAGTACATACCACTTACAATGCTAAGAAGTATGCTGAAATTTATCTAGATCAGATCGTGCGTCTCCATGGGATAACTAAAATGATCATCTCTGACCGTGGAGCATAGTTTGTTGCTTGTTTCTGGGAGCAACTTCAACAAGCTCTTGGAACCAAGTTAATTCGAAGCTCCACATATCATCCGCAAACAGATGGGCAAACAGAAAGGATAAACCAAATCCTAGAACATATGCTTCGAGCCTGTGTGATTCAGTATGACAAGCATTGGGATAAATGCTTAGCTCTAGCAGAATTCTCCTATAATAACAGTTATCAGTCAAGTATCAAAATGGCTCCTTTTGAAGCATTATATGGTCGCCAATGCAGACCTCCTTTAAATTGGTCTCAGACTGGTGAACGTGAAATCTTTGGGCCTGAACTTGTCACCGAGGCAGAAGAAAAGGTAAAGATCATTTGGAATAATTTGAAAGCAGCTCAATCAAGACAAAAGAACTACGCAGACAAAAGGAGGAAGCCAATACAGTTTGAAGTAGGTGATTTTGTATATCTGCGAGTATCTCCTACTCGAGGTGTTCAACAATTTGGTATCAAAGGCAAACTCGCTCCTCGCTACGTTGGTCCTTTTGAAATCCTTGAAATTTGTGGACCTGTAGCCTATCGACTTCAACTTCCACCTCAATTAGCAGCCATTCATAACGTCTTCCATGTATCTCAGCTGAAGAAGTGTATCAGTATTCCTACTGAAATCATTGATATACAAACTATCGGCATCGAACCTGATCTTTCGTATAAGGAGCATCCAATCAGAATCTTAGATATCAAGGAAAGAAGTACTAGAAGAGCGACAATCAGGATGTTCAAGATCCAGTGGAATCATCATACTGAAGAACAAGCTACCTGGGAAACCGAAGACTATCTTCAAAAGAATTTTCCAGACTTTCTCAAGATTTCTTAGGTACCTAACATCTTAGTATATCATTCCTATAATCTCGGGACGAGATTCCTTTTAGGGGGAAGGTTGTGACACTCTAGGTGTTAAATATAGCAAGCCAATAGGAAGAATGTTTGTATGTTTTGAATGGTGTGAAATTTGAGTAAAGTTGTGAAAATAAGGGTATTTATGTAATTTTAAAAAAAATACAACTCCTTTTATGCAAATAGTTGAATTACAAAAGTAACTTTCAAAGTTACTAGGGGCTAAAGTGTAATAATGCAAGTAATCATGGCAGTGCAGGAAAACATGCAATTAGGTCCAAAATTATAAGAAATTTACTTTAATAAGGACAAAACTTTATTTTGATTTGAGTTCAAAGTTGTAAAATAAAGCTGTGTACTTTAGGTTTTTGAACTTGAGCCCTAAAGCAAAGTTGTAGGATTTGAAAAACTCTACAACTTCTATTTTGACCATTTCCTCATTAGAGTTCTGGATCAGTGGGAAATTTCACTTCGTAGAGGAGTCCCTAAGATTTTTGAAAATTCCAACGAGGTCCCTCGGACCCCCTCCCCTCTTCTTCTTCCTCTGGCACCTCCTCTGCTCCTCTGCTCCTCTACTGCTGCGCTGCCGCCCGCCGTTTCCGGCCGCCCCTCGCCACCTCCTGCTGCGCTTCACCTCCACGCATCGCCCCCAGCTCGAGCGCCGCCCTAGCCTCCCCTCTTCTGGCCTCCCGCGCGCTTGCCACGCCCTTCTCCTCTCCAGCCCGAGCTCCCGCTGAATGACACCTCGCCGCACCGTGGCAAATGCCGGCACCTCCTCCCTCCCGTCACTCCTTCTTAGTTGCCGTGAGCTTCTTCGGTTCAAGCCCTTCCCATTCCTCTCCTTTTCCCTTTGCCGCGCGCACATCGAGCACCGAGCACCACCGCTGCCCCCTTCTTCCACTCCGGCGACCCCCTGTTCGCCGTGGGCCACCGCCGTCCGCCTCCCATTGCCCACCATGACCCCCTGGGGAGTTTCCCCTCACCTCACTGACACTCCCAGGCCACTCCTCGTGGCTGGATTTCCACCGGAACCACCTCGCCATCGTTTCCCTCCTCGCCGGTAAGCTCCTGTCGCCGTCGAACCCCTACCTCCGCCCCTTCTCCGTCCAATCCGGCCACCCCAATAGTTTCCCCTCCTCCTGCTATAGCTATTAGATCAGAGCTTGGCCGCCCTCCTCGTCAGGAAGTCCTTCGCTGACGAGCTTCCCTCCGCCGCCGCCTCGGCCGCCGTGGGAACCCCACCTCCGGTCATCCCCTCCCCTTCCCAAGACCACCAGAAGGTGCGCCTTGAGCTCCTAATGCTCGCCGACCACTCCTTCTCCACCCCCGACGTTGACCCTCGCCGGAATTTGGCCGGCGACATCCCTGCTCTTCTTCCCCGACGAGCCAAGGGCTTATTTGAAAGCTGTGAACTTCAAAAATGTGTAGAAAATTCAGAAAAATGTTAAACCAGTTGGGTTTGAATCTTTGTGTTAAATACTACAATTCTTGTATTATGATCATGAGATGAATATGTGTATTTTGTGTTGTGTTTAAATTAGTAGATAATGGGTACTTTAATTAGATCTTTTGATCCATAGCCGTGCTGAGGCTCAAATTTGAAACATCAAATGTGTGTGCCATAAGTAGAGTTGTGTAAGATTTGGATGCCTAGAACAGCCCTTTAGCTAGGATGTTTAGATAACTTTGCTTTATGTTAATAAAAGTTTCATGATTTAATCATAGATGCATTTCTTCATGTTTATAGCTGAAAATTTCACCCTAGCTTTGTTTTAGTATATGTGATCCAAGATAAAAGTTTAGGAGTCACAACCCTAGTGTAACTTGAGTAATGAATTTAAGCTTAGATTTAAATAAAATTCATGAACAATAGCTCTAGTTCATGAAAAATTATGGAAATATTTTGACGTGTTGTTCTTGAGTAGTGTAATATGTTCACAAATTCTCAACCTTTGATCAGGTGTAGAACAACCAGAATAAATAGAACTTGGTATGATAATGCTATATTCTTAATTTAGGGTTCATTTAATTAATCAAGGTAAGTCCATAATTAAATAATAACCTAGGGTTATTAAAGATAATTAGCTAGTCAAATAAATAAAGTTTTTAAATGTAATTAATTTAATTGTTTAAGATAACCAAACATGCTACCTCAAGCAGTTAGTTTAAATGTTTAGGGTAAACAACTATGTTACTTAATGTAACTAGGTAGTTCGGTTAATACTTGATAAATGACTGCCCAGTAAAGGGGAATTGTGTTGTTTGCTAGTACGTAATGTTAAGTTCGTTGGATTGCAACTTTATCATGAAATAGAATAAAAGTCTATGCATTTTCTAAACTGCATCATTTACATCACATGTAGACTAGACGCTTCTCGCCGATGGAGATTATCAGATTCTCCCGGAATCCGAAGTGGAAATCTCTGAAGACCCCAGGAACGTCGTCGGAGATTTAACTGAAGCCCCGAACCCGAGTTCGGAAGAATTTATTAACGTCTCTGATCCCAGCCCCGCTAGTGAAGGCAAGCCCCGGACATAAAACCCGCTATTTTACTTACTGTGCAATCTACATTTATAATTATACTTGTGCATTAAGTTCTTAGGAGTTGTCTGGAAACCCTAGTTGCATATTCTTAGGAATCGATGTACTGAATATTAGAACCTGAGTCCGACTAGTGCCATGCTAATAGGACCGGTAGAAGTCGAGTGATTTCCTGTCACTCGCGCGATATAGGAATTGATTGTTTACAATCCTGCGATCACTATAAGGATGACGGACGGGGTTATGTGCAGTATCATGGAAAGGAAGGATACCCCGTCTGTGTTGATGAATTTGGTTAAGGTCGCAGTGTCTGGTAGTGGCAGTTAAGCGTTTAAAAGTAGTAGCCACATGCCGTGAAATATGGTAAGCGGTAAGCCTAGTAACCAATCAGCCCGGGAAGTGGACTCGTCCCCCACGACTCGACTTTTATTTTATGTCTACACGCACCGACATGTGGGAGTACGTTCTGCAGAGCAGACGAGAATACGATCATACAGTCGCGCTGTAGATGTATGTCCTGCACATTGGATGTGCGTATGGTCCTGCAGTCGCTTGTGGTGGCATTGTTCCACGACCCGGAATGAAAGGCAAACGGTTGCTTCGGAATGACCTATCGGTGTTCTAAGCGTGTGAGTTAGGTTTACCTTGCAAGGGTTGAAATTCGATTCAGAATTGTCTATTTCTCGTGGAGATTGAGACTGCTTAATACTTCTGTCACATAGAGTAACAAGCGAAATCTTATGATGAGTAATACTGAGGTATGCTTTAAAAGGACTCTACCTTGCTTGAGTAGTCATAGGTGCTTACCTAGAATGGTTAAAGGAACTAGAAACTGAAAGCTAAAATATGAAATTAAGGACCTACTCTTTGTTGCTTTTCAGCTGAGACAAAACCCAAAACCCCATTAAAGCCTACATGGTTTAGTTATGGGCTAAGTATACCTAATTCCGGGTAAGCCTTGCTGAGTATTAGAGTACTCAGCCTTGCCATATGATTTTATTTCAGGTAATGTCTCTGGAGACCCTACTCTTCCCATGCCTTGGCCCTATGCTCTGCTTGATGGTTGGTCCGTGGAGTGGGACCCGTCCCCGACCAACACTGATCATACCGAGTGACGTCATGCCAGGGTTTAGCATAATGTCCGTACTAGCGACGTGTATAGTTGTCGTATTTTAAATTCCGCTGCCGTGAAATTGAAACTCTAAAACTGGTTTGTAATAATTTCTATCAGTTCAGAACTTATACTACTTTTGGAAACTCTTGTAATATAAATGCTTGGGATGTAAAATATGATGGCAATTGTATCTCTGGACTCGCCTTCGTGCGAGGTACCTTGTTTGATCCTGCTTTCGGTGGTTTATCGGGACGTTACCCGATAGGCCAAGGGGTTATACCGTTTGAAGTACGATTGGAGCCCTTGAGAAAGGACTTGCGTACTTGAGCCGGTGTAATTCAGGTTGGTTCTGCCATAATGCCCATGTCAGTAGCTAACTTCTTGAGCTCCTCTGAAATGAAGACCAACCCTCCATCTATTATGATGGTCTGAGGAATTCCGAACCTGTCAATGACATGCTCTTTAATAAAATTAATGACATCTTTAGATGCTACCGTCTTCATGGGAACTGCTCCACCCACTTGGTAAAATAATATGTGATGGCCAAAATAAACTGGTGGCCTTTGCTGGATGGAGGATTAATTTTGCCGATCATGTCCATTCCCCAACCTCTGAACGGCCATGGTTTGACGATATGGTTCATTACTGACGCTGGTACCATCTGTATCTTCCCGAACTTCTGACATGCTTGATATCCTTTATAATATTTGAAGCAATCTTCAAACATGGTGGGCCAGTAATACCCCGATGGCCTAATCAGCCACTTCATCTTATGAGCCGATTGATGAGTCCCACAAGTGCCTTCGTGGACCTCGTGTAAGAGCCGATTGGATTCAATCGGCCCCAAGCATTTGAGCAACAAACCTTCTAAAATCCTGTAGAACATGACATCCCGTATCAGGACGTATTTCATGGCCTTGTAACGTATCCTCTTGAGTGCCTCCTGACCCGAATCCTTAAAGTAATTGAAGATATCGGCTCTCCAATCCCCTTGGTCCAGTATGTGTACCTGAAGATCGGCTCTGTCCGCCATAGCCTAGTATCCCGAAGCCATCTGTGCAAGATCATTGGCCTCTGAATTTTGTGTCCTAGGTATCCAATAGAAATTTCTGTACCTAAATTGGGCCATCTGCTCTTGGCGTTGTACCCATAATGGGAAGAGTAACTCGCTCTCACACCTGTACTCCTCTGTGAGCTGAGAAATCACCAATTTTGGATCCCCGAAAATTTCCACTGCTTCAGCTTCGGCCTCAAGAAGCAACTCCATAACCTTACGCACCGCTTCATATTCCGCTAGATTATTGGTGCAAGCGGTAGGTAATCTGATCGAAAAAGAATATGTTGCCCCCCGAGGTGACATAAGCAGGAAACCTATGCCACATCCATCTCCACAAGCCGATCCATGGAAGTACATGGCCCATGTGCGTACGAGAGTGTTGCTATGTCAGTATTGATCCTTTCTGCACTGAGATCCGTGAGCACTTGCCCTTTGACTGCCTTCACGGGTTGGTATCGGATATCGCACTCTGACAATGCAAACATCCACTTTCCAAGTCGGCCTTTCAACACAGGAGCCGATAGCATGTGCTTGATAACATCCGATTTGCAAATGATAATTGTCTCGGCTGATAGTAGGATATGATGAAGCTTTGTGCATGTAAAGAACAAACAAAGATATAACTTTTCAATATCAGGGAACCTTGTCTCTGCATCTAGCATTCTTCTGCTGAGGTAGAACACAACCCTTTCTTTGCCGTCATGCATTTGTATTACTACTGAAGCGATGGAGGTGTCACCTACTGATAAGTACACATAGAATGGCTTATCCTGTTGGGGTGGAACTAACATGGGTGGTTTTGACAGATACTCCTTGATCTCTTCAAATGACCGTTGCTGCTCTGCCCCCCAACGAAATTCATCATTGGCTTTAATTTTTACCAACTCCATAAAAGGCTCAATCCGCCCGGAGAGATTGGAAATAAACCTTCTGACAAAGTTGATTTTACCAATGAGCTACTAGAGCTCCCTCTTTGTAGTAGGTGGCACCATTGTTTTTATATCTTCCTGACTCTTTAGGCCGATCTCGATTCCTCTTTCATGAACCAAGAAACTCAGGAATTGACCGGCCGATACGCCGAAAGTGCATTTCTTTAGATTCATCCTAAGCCCGAACCTTCTGGTTCGTCCCTGAACTTGCTGGAGGTCTCCCAAGTGCCCTTCAACCGACGCAGATTTCACCATAACGTCATCAATATAAATCTCCACCAACTTGCCGATCAGATCGTGAAAAATGTAGTTCATGGTACGTTGATAAGTAGCGCTGGCATTCTTCAACCCGAAGGTCATAACCACATACTCGAACAGTCCTACTGCCCCAGGCACTCTGAACACGGTCTTGTTTATATCCTCTGGAACCATGAAGATTTGGTTATAGCCGGCGTTGCCGTCCATGAAACTCAAGATCTTATGACCAGCAGCTGCGTTGATCAATGTCTCCGTGACAGGCATCGAGTATTCGTCCTTTGGAGTAGCCCTGTTGAGGTCTCTGAAGTCCACACAGACTCGCCATCGGCCATCTTTCTTTTGCACAGGTACAGCACTTGAAATCCACTCGGCATACCTGCAAGGCCTGATGAATCCTGCTTCTAGCATTTTCTCCACCTCTTGACTTCCACTAGAACTTCAGCCTTCATTTGTCGTGCTCGCTGCTAAAACGGCCGAAATCCCTTCTTGAGAGGGAGCCGATGCTCGACTATGCTCCTATCCAACCCAGGCATCTCTGTATAATCCTAGGAAGCAATCTGCATACTCCTTCAGCAAAGCTATCATCAGCTCTCGTAGACACGGGCTTAATTTTTTGCTGGTAAATGTTGGTCGTGGCTTATCCCCAGGACCAATGTCAACTTCTTCGAGCTCGTCAGCCGATGTAAACTCGTATCCTAACTTTCCGTCATCTGTTAAGTCAACACTGCAAATGGACGGAGAAAATGACAAAAAGAGTTTTGGCCAATCGTTAAGATCGGCCGCTTTATAATCTTCATTCTTGTCCTCTTTGTGATCAAGCAGATGAAACCATCCAACACATACTCATCTCATATGTTTTTGCCCACCAAGTTTGGACCTTAATCCTTATTAGGATGGGCCTGGGTGCTTTGGCTCCTCAACCTGGAAGCTCCCGTTTTTCAAGCTAGTGGTGCCAAGGTTTAAAAAATATTGAAAAAAGTTCTAGAAAAGGTTTCAACTCCCTAATCATATTGGTCGCTTGGGAAATATGGAAACATCGTAATCTGTGTGTGTTTGAAGGGGTCAAGCCTTGTGTTCAAAGTGTTGTGGTGGCTATTTTTGAGGAAGGTAGCGCTTGGTGCTGGACTGGAGCTTCTGCCCTTAGGGGCCTGCTCTCACCGCACCTATCTATAGAATAGTTTCTTGGTCATCCCTAGTAGTGCTACCAGTGTTGTACTAGTGGCTGGGGTGTGTTTGGCCTAGTCATGGCTCTGCCCTGACTGGCCTTGTGTTGAGGGGGGACATTTGTTGTTCCCCCTTGTTGTATTGTTTCTTTCTCCTTAATGAAATGACACGCAGCTCTCCTGCGTTTGTTCAAAAAAAATAATCTTCATTGATCAAGTAAAACACTTGCCATCAAAAGTTTACATTTTATTTTTTGGGGCCGATCGCGGGGATCGGACTTGCCAAGTGCGTCAAAACAGCTCGCCCTTTGTGTTTTGTCTACTTTGTAAGGCCAGTGGATAAGACTAGCCTCACCCCGTTTTTTGTAGCTTCGACACGATCACAGCCTTCCAAACTGATCCCTAAGATTGGCTCTTGATCTTCCACATCCCAGATGCTCATGGCAGCATGTGAAATCTCGATCGAGTCATCTGCCTGAACCACCTCTACCTCATCTCCATCCCACTGAATTAGACATTGATGCATTGTGGAAGGGATGCAGCAGTTGGCGTGGATCCAATCCGTGCCAAGTAGGATAGTGTATGTACTCTTGCTCCTCACGGTCAGATCCACACTAAGGACACCTTGTGCCTCTGATGTTTGGCTGTTGAAATCGCTCAGCGTGATGTTGGTCTTGATCAGATCTCCAGTGGACCACCCCAACCGGCGCAGCACAGAGTACGGCATTATGTTAACTGCCACTCCCGTGTCGACCAACATCTTGTTGACAAGTGGCCGTTTATGTAACCCTTGAGGTATAAAGCCTTCAAATGCTTGTAGTTATTTGCTCGGGGCTTCTCAAATATAACTGGCCGCGGCCCCAAGTCAAGCTGGGCTACCGGTAACTCTTCACGGCCTTGGGCGTGGAACTCCGTGGGGAGTACAAACACCATATGTGCATCAGCCGATGTCTTCACATGGGCTCTTGTTGGATTTGGATGCCACTCCTTCTTGGGAGGGCGCGACTCCCTTTTCTGGGCGTAATGGACTTTGTCCGCCAAATCCGGGCGCGCCTTTCTTAGTGTCTCAAGATATCTGGCCTCGGCTTCCTCCAGACTGCACAGCCGTTGTACCCTGCATTTCTAGGAACGGTTACGTCCATCAGGGCACCAGCGCGGCCGGTGATACTTATCCTCCTCCTCTTCAAAGTCCACTCTTTTGTGTGGTGGCTGAATCTGCTCATGCTAGGGTGGCACAGGTCCAAAACGTTGGAAAACCGAGACCCCTTCTGCATCATGCTTCTGGGATCCGCACTCCGGGCAATCCTTAGTAGTAGGCAATCGGCTCATGCCAGAGCCCCAGCAATACTTGAAGAACAGGCAATGCCAATGATCACGTGTATCTTCCCGCTTCTTCAAACTTTTCCCACTACGGCGTTCATACTCTTCCTCCTCTGACTCACACTGGAGACGTTGCTGGTACTGGTATTCATACTTTTTGAGGAGATCGGAAGAAGCCGCCACTGATTCCTGACGTGCCTTACTTGTTCTTCCGTGATATATCCCTTTCCCCTTTTTGGGGCCGATCGTAGAGATCGGCCTCTTCATTCCTGGTGCGGCAATGTGGTCAAGCCTTGCCATATTAATGCCAAGTGCAAAATCCAATTGTCTTCTCGCAGATCGGTCATAACTGTGACAGTTCATGTACTAGTAAGCTAGGCACATTATTTACTGTGAAGTATGTGCTTGTTAGTGTAAAGCTTGTGTGTGTTTATGTGAAGCTTTTGAAAATTTAAAATGCAAGTGTAAAAAGGTGAATTGTAAAAGTAACTTTCAAAGTTACTAAGGGCTAAAGTGTAAAAAGGTGCAAGTCATCATGACATGTCATAAATGCTTGAGTCATCCTATCCTGTCATAAATTCTTCTTTTCACCTAGGTCCCTGTATTTTCTGAATTTGTGCACGGGTCCTTAGGAAAGTTCCCTTTCTTCTTCTCCTCTGTTTCTCTCTGCTCCGCCGCTCACCGCTGTTTGCTGCCGACTGCTCGCTCGTCTCGTCCACTGCTCTTAAGTCCTCGATGACTTTTTTTGGCCTTACCTCTTCTCCAAACCTGCCGGCCTACCCTACCTTCTCTCTCATTTTCTTTCTTCTTCCATCGGCCAAGAAATAGAGATGAACCGATCCGAGCTTCCTTGGTCCGTCGGCCAAATCCCCAGCCTCCGCTCCACCATCTTCAAATCGCCGCCTCCCACGGCCGCCTCACCTCCCTCTCTACCCCCTCGGCCACCACTTGCCGTCGCCGTAGCTCCTGGCGCCGGGGATTCAAGATCCCGTGGCAGCCATTGCAGCCGGCCCAAACTCAGGCATCGCTGCCGAACACCACCTCCCCGGCCTCCTCGTCCCCAACAAGCCAACGGCGAGCCCGTGCGCCTCCGTCAGCCGCACCCGCAGCACCTCACCGAGCCGCCAGTCAGCCACTTCGATCCCTACCCCGCCGTCTCCCTCAACCTGCCTTACCTCTACCCCACCCTTCCGTCGTTCAGGGAGATGGGTAGGACGCTGGTGCGGTGCCCCGGGATGCCGCCGATTCGGGCGCTGGACATGGTGATAACGATGCAGGACAAGGAGAGCGACCAGACCAAGGTCCGGCTGTACCAGTTCAAGCGCATCCCGGAGGGTAGCCGCATGCTAGTCAACAGCTACGACTGGTTTGGAGCCCAGGGTCCTGAAGGCACTCAGGGATGGCGTCTTGCATGCCCGGCCGGGCTGACTGCCGAGAGTCTACTGCATCGGGCCACTGGTCAACGACGGGAAGACGGGAGAGAACGCTGAGACGCACGAGTGCCTCGCGCGGCTGGAGCTGGAATATTCTTATCTACGCTTCCGAGCCGAGCACTAGTCTGGCAAGGAAGGAACAGAAAAGGCTGGTGGGGTGACTAAAAATACAATACAGGCTGCCGAACAGCATGTCAAAATTGTGGAAGATGGTGTTTGGGCAGTTGCGGCCATACCAGAATTGCATACTTCACCACCACAGGCTAGTCCAAGGCTGGTCCATTTTTCTGATGAGCATATATTGACACGGGTACTGTCACCGCCGCCGGCCCTCCTCCGACCACCCCAACTTCAACCGAGCCCATCCAAAGGTAGCTCTCGTGTCCCTCATGCTCCCCCGCCTCTCCCTCGCCGCCGGGAAGCGCCCCATCGCCGGAATCGTGCTCCCTGAGCTTTCTGTGTTCCAAAAATCGCGAGCAGGGACTCCACACAACAATAGGAAGAATTCCAAGGGCCTATCTGCACAACCCATGACGCAAATGAATAGTGTCGCGCTGGACCTTCTTGAATTTTCTGGCTGAAACTTTGGAAACTCGTAGTAAATTATAGGAAAATGGTAAAAATGTCAAACTAGTTGGGTTTGAACCCTTGGGTTAAATACTGCAACTTTTGTGTTATGATCGTGAGATGAATCCGTGTATTTTGTGCGGTGAATTAATTAGTAGAAAATGGATGCTTTAATTAGATCTTTTGATTCACAGCTGTGCTATAGCTGAACTTTGAAACATAAATTGTGCATGTCTTGAATAGCTCTATGTAAAATTTGCAGGGCAAATCTATTGTTTAGCTATGATATTTAAGTATTTCTGATGTATGTTGATGAAAACCTCATAAATTAATTCTAGATGCATCTATTCATGTTTCCCTTAGCATTCTTTCAACATGTTTAGTTCATGATAAAATTTTGAGAGTCAGAAACCTAATGTATTTAGTTTAGATGTTTAGGGTAATCAACCCTGTTACCTAATGTAACTAAACAATTTAGATAATACCCGATAAATGACTGCCCAGTAGAAGAGTGAATGATATGTTTGGTACATAGCATGTTTTTCGTTTTGCATTGTTGATAAGTTTGGTAGTGTTAGCTCATATTTTTGTGATAGAGATGTGTGATGTTTAGTTAATCCTTTCACACGAGTGCTCATGTCCCTGCCATCAAGATATTGTCCTTGTCTTGATTGCAGTCTCCTTAAGGTCCTATTCGTATAAGGATCCTTGTTAGTTCATGTGTATCTGCTGCTTAGCTAATACATCTCTGCAGCTATGTTTCAGCATCGGCTATTAGCTCAGCTGCTAAGCATCTGTTTCAATTGAATCTATGATGTTTCATTGTAACGGCTGTCAGCCGATGCCATTCATTTGATATGCTTTTACCATCGGCTGGTTAGCCGATGCGGTTGCTATCTTTCTAACATTGGCTACTGCCAATACAATTCTTTTGTTCTGTCCTACATCGACTGCACATAGTCGATGTATCAGAGATGCATACACGATATTAGGGTTCTTGCTATCAGCTGATCCAAGCCAATTCTGGTCGTTTTCTATAACGGCCAGATATAACCAATCCATTTTAGTTACCCTTCTCTGTCAGCACACTTATATCAGCCAATTTATCGATTGAGATGTTGGCCACACACCCCTTTAGCTATATACCCATAGGACACACACCTATTGGCCATATGCCTTCTGGCTACGTACCCGTAGGACACCCATCAGCTGTATGCCCATCAACCTCACGCCCTCTTTAGCTACCCATCTATCGACACCAGCCCATCGGCCATATTCTCTTTAGTCTAGTTCCAAATTTGTAGTCTCATCAGCTTAAGTCCGATGTTAATGTCCTGTTCCACCTGGTTCTTGTAACGGATCCAGTTTAGATGGCCCCATCGGCTAGATGTCAATCGATTGTTTTACCGACGTAATCAAGCCGATACAACCACACCTAGTTACCTAGGATAACACTTAAGCACATTTTAGTTAAGCACAGTTAGTGCAGAGTAGGACAATCAGCTACACGGCTGATGTACCCCAATAGATGTAGGAGAACATTAAGGATGAAAACCAGCTACACAGCTGACCCACCAATCGGCTGAATACGCCAACACACAGACCATACGGATACATAGTTGACTAGTCTACCAATACACCATCGGCTAGTTACTCGCACTAATCAACTAGCTATGCCGATACATCACTCGACTAGTTCTACCCAATGTGTAAATCGGCTAATGTGTCGATGCACTAAATCGGCTAGTAGGCCAATTCACCGATCGACTAGTACACGTACACACATCAGCCTAGCTGATGTTCACTAATCAACTAGTTTTGCAAATGCACTGATCGGCTACTTGTGCCGATTCACAAATTTAGCACATGCACACATATCAACTCGGCTAATGTTCACACTCTCGAGTAGTTTACCAATGCGCAATCGGATAGTTACATGCCACACGAGTCGAGTAGTTGTTGCACAATCGGCTATTTCCAATATTGAATAGTTGCATACACTGATCGACTAGCGTGCCGATGTTCACAGATCGACTAGTTTGCTAAAAACACAAATCGGCTATGCCGATGCGCGCAGTAATCAGCTAGACATCCGATTTAGATGACATATCGGCTGCACCTGCCAAAACACACCACCACAGATCGGCAAGCCAGCACAGTAAGAGCCTCTGTTAGGCACGGCCGATACAGCTTTGGCCAATCAGCTAGCACCAGTAGACATCCAATCGGCTAGACCTAATGCACATGAATCAGCTAAGGCCAGGACCAATGCACCAACCAATCGGATAGACCAAAAACATGCTGATAATCCAATCGACAAGATTTTTCCTTGTTCTATCCTTAAAGTACTGTACCTTCAACACTCCTATCCATATCAGCCAATTTGACCCCAGGTGAACTCAAATCGGCTAATCTCTTCTACTCATATACAGAGACCGCTCCTGCCGATTTCTCTTCCAAACAGAAATCAGCAGATTTCCTAAAAACTATGTAGATAACTCCCTCCTTTACCAATTCTATCAGCTAAACCCCTATTGCTTCCAATTGGCTCTGTTGTAATCTTCAACAACTAAACCGATTTTAGTTAATTGTCCACCTAAAGCTCCATTTAAGTTTAGTTTCAAATCTTTTTAGTTGTTATATGAGTGATATGCCAAATGAGTGCTGCATTGCAACTTTATCGTGACATAAAATAGTTTTATGTGCACACTTTAAATGTAATGTTGCATTGCATGTAGATACGACTACTTCCGCAAACGATACCTACAAGATCTCCCAGAAATCTGCAGAGGATATTTCTGAAGACCAAATGAACATCACCAAGGGATTATCTGAAGCCCCAAACTAAAGTTCGAAAGATAATAATACTAACATCCCTGACTCTAGCCCCACCAGTAAAGGCAAGCCCCGGTGCATAACCCAGTATTTCAAATTACTACATTTATGCAATCCTATACTTATATATTATATCTTGCATTAAGTCTAGAAGATGAAATGGAACCCTAGATGCATGAATCCTAGGAACCTATGTATTGCACCTGAGTCCATATCGAATAGATGCTCTGCTAATAGGACCGGTAGAAGTTGGGTGATTTCCTGTCACTCGCGCGATATAGGAGTTGCAATATTTGCATCCCTACAATCACTAAAAGGATGACGGACGGGATTTATGTGAAGTATCATGGTTGAGATGATACCCCGTCTGTTTTGATAAATTTGATAAGGTCGCAGTGTGTGGTAGCGGTGGTTAAGCGTTTGAAAGTACTAGCCACATGCCGCGAAATATGGTAAGCGGTAAGCCTAGTAACCAATCGGCCCGAGGAGTGGACATACCTCCCACCACTCGTATTTGGTTTTTTGTGTTACTTGATTCGATGTGTGGGAATACGTGTTGCAGGGCAACCAGGAGTACGGTCGTGTAGTCGCTCTACAGACGTACGTCCTGCACATTGGATGTGCGTATGGTCCTGCAGTCGCTTGTGGTGGATATGATCCTCGAGTCAGAATGAAAGGCAAACGGTTGTTTCGGAACGATCTCTGAGAGTTTCAAGCATGTGAGTTAGGTTTACCCTTGCAAGGCTGAAATTCAATTCAGGAATCGTCCGTTTCTCGCGGAGATTGAGACTGCTTGATCCCTTTGCCACATAGAGTAATAAGAGCAACTTGATGGTTATCAAAGATGATGTTTGTTGAGAAAGTTCTACCATGTTTGAGTACCTATAGTTGCTTACTTAGAATGAATAATCAACTAGAATCTGAAAGCTAAAATTTGAAATTAAGGATCTACTCTTTGTTGCTTTTCAGCTGAAATTAAACCTAGAACTATTATAAGCCTTCATAAGTCTTGTTACATGGCTAAGTATATCATGAATCGGGTAAGCTTTGCTGAGTAATAGTATACTCAGCCTTGCCTTGTAACTTGTTTTCAGGTATTTCCCCTGAGGACTCCACTCTGCTTATGCTATGGCCCTATGCTCTCCCCGATGGTTGGTCCGTGGAGTGGGATCCGTCCCCGGCCAACACAGGTCCCTCCGAGTGATGTTGGGCATGGGCTTAGCTCAAACATCCGTTGTGTGACGTCTGTAGAATCACGTGTATTTTCCGCTGCAGATACTATAACTTTGGAAAAGTCTTGTATAAATTCAAACTAGTTAGATTTTTATACTATGGTTGTATGCCATGTGATATTATATCTGTGATGTAAAAAGGGTCGGCATTTGTATCTCTGGACTCGCCTTCGTGCGAGGTACCTTGTTTGATCCTGCATTCGGTGGTTTATCGGGACGTTACCCGACAGGCCAAGGGATTACACTGTTTGAAGTATGTTGGAACCCTTGAGAGAGGACTTCCGTACTTGAGCCGGTGTAATTCAGGTTGGTTCTGCCACAATAACCCTCTACCATATTTACGCTTGGAAAAGGTTGGGTATCAACCTTCATGGTATTTTGACCTAAGATCAATCGGCCTTGCTCAATAGCCGATTGGATCTGCCGACGGAGTTCCTTGCTGTTGCTAGTGTTGTGAGTGAAAGAATGATGCCACATGCAATATGATCTCCCTTGCAGCTCTTGTGCTGTAGGAAGCTTGCAGCCTTCAGGTAACTTCAACTGCTTCTCCTTCAATAACAGATCAAATATCTGTTCAACTCGAAGTCAAAACCTTTAGCAGGTCCCTACTGTTTCACCCACTTACAGGACACGGGATTTGCCCCCTGAGTCCACTCTGCAACTGCTACTTCTTGGTCATCCCTAGAATCCTCAATGTCTTCTGCGTCGATCAATGTTACTTGATGCTTGAACCTGTCCTGGTATAGTTCTGGGTGGCGCTACTCATATATCGTTAACTTCTGCACAAAGTGCACCAAAGAATTGAACTCCAATTGGAAAACCAGATCTTTGATCGGCTTTAGTAGTCCCAAGGATGCTAACTCGACCGCCTCCTTCTCTGAAATACAGGTCGAGTAGCATCAGTTCTTGACCTCCCTAAAGCATTGGATATATTCTGCCACGATTTCCCCTCGCTTCTGCCGTACTTGTGCCAAGTCGGCAATCCTGGCCTCTGCAGCTTCTGAGTGATATTGAATATGAAACTGCTCCTCCAGCTACTTCTAGGTGCAGATCGAATCAGGGCCTAATGATGTGTACCATCCAAAGGCTGGCCCCGTAAGAGATTGCGAGAAGAACCTTACTCGCAAGGGATCCGACACCAAGATCATCCCTAATTGCGCCAAGTATCGGCTCACATGCTCGATGGAGCTAGATCCTTCCGCTCCACTGAACTTGGTGAACTCAGGGAGCCGATACTTGGGCGGCAAGGGGAATTAGATCATAGTCACTTAGATACGACTTAGTATAGCTGATCGCCCGTCTCTTTGGTAGAATGCCAAATTGATCTCTTAAGATGGCATTGATCTGGTCTACCATCTGTGCTCCTGGGGCTGAGTGCGTACTGTCATGACTCGGCCCGGTGGCATAAGCAGTTAGCCACGCTTGTTTGTCGGCATCTGCTCCGAAAACTCCTCCAGCCGCCCTCTGCACCGAATGTATCGGATTGTTGCTATCCGGTATATAAGCACACATGTACCCATGCGGGATCTCCTTGGGCGGCTCGCTGAAGAACTGGTGATCCACAGGGTCACCTCCCACCTTGTAGATGACGTAGGCCGGGGAGCCGTGTGACTCCAGAGCCGCGAGCGCATAAGGCAGCGGTGGCTTGGCCTGGAACGGTATTTCTCCCTTATGACTCCCAGGGTAGGTCCCGTTGGAGAGTATTGATGCTTCATGATCTCCTGGACCACGCGCAGCGCGAAACGCTCGAAAGCGTTCACTAGGCTCTCGGAGTGCCGATGTAGTGAGTGGGCCACCATGTAGTTTGCTTCCTGGCGCAGAGCTCTGATATGATCTTTTGAAGGGGTGGATAGGTCCACGTCATCAAGGGTGCCTTCTGGTGAGAACCCCTTCCACCTAACGCCATGGTGGCGGGTTTTCTCAAAACAGCCGATGAGATCGGCTTCGAAGAGAGCCTTAATCTCATCGTATTTCTGCTTGTGCTCAGCAGGAAGCTCCTCGTACGTGATTGGATCCTCCCTCGTCATCCCATTAGTAGAAGTTGAAGTAGTTGATGAAGATTGTCCCACTAGGCGTGCCAGACTGTGTTGTCGGTCAAAACCCACGGGCGAGCAGCAACAGGTAACACAAAGAGCCGGGAGGCTCCCGGGACTGCTGGTGGGCCCCGATCCCTCGGTCAACGGTCCAGGATCTGGCACACGACCTTGCGTCTGGGTTGTTAGGCGTGCCACACGACCTTGTACCTGATCAGGAAGGTGTAGAAGTGATTTATATTAGTTTTCTGCATGCACACACAAGTGTAAACATTAGTCCGAGCCGTGATCGGCTCATCGGGTGATTCCCGATATCGGCTATACAGAGCCAATTGTCTTCCATTATCAGATCAGATCGAAGTATTTAAACAAAGTGCGCATATCCGATGGTAATATAAAACTTGCTCTGTGATTGGTAAGCTAATTCAATCTACGACGGTTAAAGCTTTCACCACATAACCGGAACATCCTAAACGTAATTGAGCCTAACAGATACGAAAGGTAACAGAATAGCAACCTAAACAAAGGCCTAAAAACCAACAGGGAGCCGATTCTCAGAACAATCCCTCTTTAGATTGATAAAAAGCATCAAGCGTACTGCCGGAACGTTCAATCCATTTGAAGGGCCTAATCATGCGAATGTTAAGCTAAATCTCCGATGAACAAAGACTAACCATAACAGATTGCATCTACTAATTGAAACAGAGCAAGGTGCTGCCCTCATACTCGAGATCGGGTATGAGGACAGCTAAACGTTCACAGGTAATCAAACGATGCATGAATACAGCATGAAAGAGCCGATGCTAATCTGTAAATGCCAAGATAACTAGTGTTACTCGCCATCAACAACGCTTCAGTATGAGAAACACAAAGGTAGACAGGCAGGAACGATGCTGCCCCGATCACACGAACGTGATCGGGGCTACACGGCACTTACCCGAGAAACCCTAGAATAGGGGTGGCGATGCGCAGAGAGTTGTTTTGAATGATTGTTTGTTTATTTTTCATTCGTAGTCCAAGGTACATATTTATAATCCGGAGACTTGCCTTCCCTAACCAATCCTAACTGACTACGACATGAATCCTGGCTATGTCTATTTAAACTATTTTAAATGCACACACCTATCTAAATACATGGCCAATCCTGGCCTTAAACGCCCGCGCAGAGGCCGATTCGCAAGCCCACTACGATTATGTTTTGAGCCCATCTTGCTTCGCGGCCCACCTTCTGGCCCAGCTAAATTATGACGATAACAGGCTGTAGATCTACCAGCGAGGTGTGAGGGACCCTGAGGAGCGACCGCCACGCATCGACCATTAAGCCGCCAGATCTGCGCTGAGGAGAGAGGGAGCGCGCCACTCCCTTCCCCTTTGGTGAGGAGCATAAAGGGAGCCAGTTGAGATCCTCCTCATCGTCAGAGCCGGTGAAGCCTCCGTGGGGCATGAAGGGCCAATATTGGATGAGGGGGCAAAAGGGGTGGCCCCTGGATTGAGCGAGCGTAGGCCCTCCGGGCGGGTCGGATGGTGGGGGGCAATCCCGCCGAGACATTCCTGCTAGAGAGTCTGTGGGCGCTAGGGTCAGGGTGGCGGCCAGCGAGAGAGGGTGGCTGCCGCAGCCGGAGGGAGCACCAGCTGTGAGTCTCTGGCCGCCGGGACTAGGGTGATCACCAGTGGGAAGGGTTTTTTTGCCTAGTAGTACATTAGAATAGATGGTAAGGACCACATCATACAAATTGTTAGACCAAAATCTTGGTTAGTTAGGCTTCGAGAAAGTACCTATATCCAGGACCATGGTGAATGGTTTTTGTGTGATAATATCATAAATATTAAACTCAAGGAAAAGGAATGTAATATACCAACTTAAAATTTCCAGCCACCCTTCCCTCCTTGCAACATAGAACAGTCATTTGGGATTTGAGATGCCCCCCTCCCCCCGAAGCGGTGGGTAGACTGCGCAGTGTAGCGAGTTTTTGTTGATGGTGAAGCTTAAACCATGCCAGTGCATGGGGGTGGGGTGGAGAACACGTTGTTGACGCAAAACACTGGTGATTGGCTTTCCACGTGACCTCACACGAGGAACTGGGAGATTTACTTTACTCCGGTGCAAGCTCCAATTAGCTTCGCGTAGGTGTTAGGCCTGCCAGTCAATTTTACCTGAAATTGATAAGGAATAAGGCAACGTTAAGGCTGTGTTTGGTTCAACTTTCTGAACCTGCTTCTGCTTTCAGAAAGTAGAAGCTGAACCAAAGGGGTTCAACTTTTCTGCAGCTGTTTTGAAAAAGCTGCTTTTCTGTAGTACAAATTTGAAAGCCGCTTGTACCCTGCTTTTGCAGCTTTTCTGAATTTGTGAAAACTACACACCTACTATTGGTCACATATATACCCTTTTAATTCTTTTTTATATATAAGAAAATAAAAATTTTTATATATAGGAAAATAAAAATAAAAAAGAATACAAAAAAGTTAACTCCAATTATTTTCATATATATATAAAAATAAAGATTTAAAGGAAAATGAATTTGGTCATCACAAAGAAATACTGTATACTGTCAACTTGCAGAAAGATAATATATATCTTTTTCACAATTGACAACTCAAAGCAGTTTGAACCAAACGACTTTCAGCTTTTTCACAGCAGGCATCTCACAACAGCTTTTTCACAGCAGACATCTGACAGCAGCTTTTCACAGCTCACAGCTGAACCAAACGCACCCTAAATAGTAGAACGTATCGGCTGGATTTCCGAACCATTCCAAAGGAGTATCGACTAGAAGCTCAATACGAGTTTGATGAGTAATCGGCTGAGAACAGCCGATTTTACTGTAGAAAGAACTATCAATTACTTAGTAACGCTTTATGAACAACACTTAGATCCAGATCTAATCGGCTATGTTCTGTATAAGAAATTGCAATAATAAAAACATAATTACAACCGATAGAGAACTTTAAGATCTAAGTTGGATAACCATGATAAGAGCTAAACTAAGCAAGATTAGAGAATCCTAACCTTACAAATACTAGCAAATATCGATAACTGGTGAGTAAATAGATCCAGAAAGAAGCGACGTGCCGTCAATCAAAGATCTAATTTGCTCGGTAAACACGGAAAGCGATGCAGCCCTGCGAATCGGAAGAACTCGTTGAAGGAAAAGAAAAAGCTACAAAACTAGGGTTTGGCCAAGTCGCTGACAAATAAGAAAAAAGTTTGTTGTATTGATTGTGTTATTTTTTTTATTACAAGCCCGTAGGCCAATATTTATAGTCTAACTAACAAATCCTAGTCGATCATGACATCTTATGACTTGACTAAAAAGAAAACAAACTTTCTACAACTAAAGCTACTAGTATAAGACTCGGACTTCATACGATAACTTGCTGACGTAAACCATCATCACCAATTCTGCTCCATCAGCTGCGACACCGCATCAGCCAGATTGCACTACCTCCATCAGCTGCCCTTCCTGCCTCAGCGTCGGCCAAACATGTGCCAAAAAAGGTGTCAACACATGCCCCCCAGTTTTGGAATAAAATTTTTTGTTCCTAAATTCTCTCCAGTCAGGATTGGCTTCCTGATCTTGTGCATGTGTACATAATGTTTAAGTCCTTCCTCTAGTTGGCCCCAGTCGGTGCTTCAAATACCACTTCTGTCCTTGGGCAAAGAAACCACAAATATCCATCCCTCGCTACTCTTCTTCTTCTCTTCCGCCGACTGCTCCGAGCACTTTCTCTCTAAAAGAACAGATCTCCAATCTTCTTGGCGGGCGATTCGCAAGCGATTCCTTCCAGTGAACCTCCAGCATCCCTTGCGGCGGCAAAGCCTCTCCCCAATCAAGGCGCGGATCTGATCCTTTCTAATGGCTTCTCTTAAAAACATCCCCACGGTACGATATTTCGAACTGTACATCCTTTCGCCTTTTCCTTCTCCACCTTATATGTCTTCTTCTCTGCTCTTGTAGAATGTCAGAGATAGAATCACTATAGCTATAGAGGACAAACTAGGAATCGTCTGCTTAGGGCCCATGGGAGATCCTGACCCCTTAGATTTGATTAACTTAGAAACAAGCCACATCCCATTCAAGCACTATAATATGGTTATACAAGACTAGAACCAAACTTTCAGATCTTGGCGAAGTGTAATACCTGGATGGCAAAATTGGTACCTCAGGATGTCTGCCTCAAAGAGAGCAATTTGGGATGAGGACGAGCTTGGCCAATGCATCGAGCTTTCTCTGTCAAATATGGACACAAATGAGTCAATGCTTATCGCAGCCTCACACTTCTGGTTAGATACCCTTAATGCATTCCTATTTGGCCATGGCCCGATGACTCCAACCCTAGCCGATGTCATGATGTTAACTGGTCTCAACATTTTGGCACCAGATTCTGCTTTCAATCTTCTGAAAAAACCTTCTCACCAGCTTGACACAAAAAATGTTGGTGGCTGGAAAGGCTATATTGAGCTCCATGCAAAAACAAGACCAATAAGTGATAGGGAACATACAGCCTTTCTGAACATGTGGCTGGAAAAGTTCATTTTCTATGGGAAGACTGTTGGCCCAACTACCAACATGCAAACCATAGCCAAAGCTCTAGTCACAAGATATGAGATCCCCATGGGCAAACATCTCCTTGGCTCAGTCTATTCCCTGATCCATCGAGTATCTGTTAAATTATCGGCTGGTCAGCCGATAGGTAACCTTGGTGGCCTGTGGTGGTTTATTAATTTGTGGCTGAATTTGTACATGCGCAAAGTTCTAAACCAAGACCTTCGGAAGATGAGCTTCCCATATGATGAGACACGCCGATGCATGTCTTATGGCGAAGCAGCATCAGCATTCACTTGCAGCAGGCTAGTTCCATCAGAAGCAGCCACTTTCTTCGGATATTTTTACAATGGCTTTACCCAAGAAAAAATTATCTGGTATGCTTATTATGAGGATGGCGCATTCAAATTGCCTGTCAAGTTTAATTTTGAGTCTATTGATACTGATGTTGATAGCATGGCACGTCTTGGAGAAGCAATCACACCAGGGATCCTTCCTGTTGACTTCTTTACCGGATGAAGCCATCAACCTTCATATGAGTTCTATCACCCATCGATTGCAGCCCGTCAACTTGGTTTCGGCCAATTACTAGTGCACCTTTTCTTTGCCGATCAAGTGTAGCCAAGAGAAGTCGTCAATAGTAGACTGGAGTATGATCGACTGAAGAATTTGGCACCCGATGCTGAAACCATTGACTTGGAGGGCTGGATCATAAGTTCCTATACTACTAAACCCTTCAGGCAATGGTGGTCAGAGTGGAGCCTGCACCTTTTCTGTGCATCAGCCAAAACCTACTGTCAGAGGCTTTATCCTGATTTCACTGTGCTTGACGATGAGGTATTACATCATTTCCTTTGTCATAAGTTTCCTCTTGGAATTTGTCATCGATTCTAACCATCCTTCTTTTAGGACTTGGATACTCCTCCCCCCAGACCAGCAACAGCCATCGGCCAATCAATTGCGCTCCTCCTTTAGAGATACCATATGTAGGTCGCAATGCACCATCCCTCAAGGACATAGCCGCAGGCAGAACTTCCAAGCGTAAAGCACAAATTACCAAGATGACTTCTCACAAGAAACTGATCAAGGGAATTCCCTCATTAGCTCAACCAACAGGCCTAGCGGCAGCAACAAAATTGCTAGCGACAGTTCTCCAGGTAAGTAACCTAGCTGATTAATCATTCGAACTAATCACAACCGCAACATTCTCACCCTGGAAGAATATTGCAGGCACCTCTAACACAAGCCTCTTCACCAGCATCAGCTCCAGAGATTGCAGCTTCAACATCGACAATAATTCCGACATCATCTTCTCCAACTGTTCCAACCACTGACCCACTAACTATCCCATTAGCTAAACCAGTCCCGCAGTCCATTCAGGTATAATGTGACTATTCAACAAATCAATATAATCATCGATGCTTAACAACCATGCCCCTTTCAGATGCCACCAAGTGCGAACCAGACCCCATCACAAGAAGCTATTGGATCGGCCCAAGATAACTTACAAGATGTTCAGGCACCTCGAACAGATGCGACCACTGCTCCAAGGACCGATCCAACGTCCCTAGTGGAGCTGACAGAACAGCACTGGATGCCATTCAGTTTGATGAGATTAACTTAAAACAGGCAAGCATTTTGCAGCCTTAACCGATTTATTGCCATAATGTTGCCATTAACTTAATTTATTTGCGTAGGCCCAGGACACACCTGACAATAGCCTTTTCTCTTATCAAATTGGAGATCTCTTGGATGAAGAAGAAGTTTCATCAAGTGTTCTGGCATTGGGAGAGGCTCCTGACGTAATTAAGTTGAAACTTCAAGAGATCCTCCAGCTTCTGAATCAAGACATCGGCTCACTGGTTCAAGATGCGGAAGGAATAAGAAGAGCATTTCGTCTTTTGAAGGGCCAACTACCAACCAATGTTGAATCTGCCTTACTCCCAGCTGCTTTCATAGAAGGTCGCCAATTCAGAGTCCTCCAAGCCAAGCAACGCCTATCCAGCCGTGCCAATCAAGCAAAACTAATTGTTCAGAGGGAAGCCAGCCGATCCCGAGCAAATGATATCAAGATCAGAGCTGAAGTCCTTGAAAATTCTCGGCCCATCATTGTAAACGAGATTGATCGGCTGAAGTCCAGGAGAGCAGCGTTCATGAAAGAACTGGGAGAATTCACCCATGCCCTGTGTCACACCCGATTTATAAGAACATAAATCGAGCAATCATATATGCGCCAGGATCAAGTCACGCATATATACAACAGATTATCAAGATATCACAACACATGTCACGAATAACATGAATATAAATCGTAGATAAATCAATAAATGAATTATTTATTACAACCGAATCAAGAATCGGTTCAAGAGTTGCGGAAGCGTAAAAGAGATACATGAAGAGCTGGGCGCCACAGGGACGTCGACTGGGAGACAAACGCCTAGAAGTCGTCGAAGCCGCTGACGTAGTCCTCCACGTTGCCGGGCACTGAGCAGCAGTCGAAGATATCCGAAATAGAACAGAAGAGTAGAGAGGCAAGTGTGAGTACAAACTAGTACTCAACAAGTATAACACAAACTATGAGGCTCTAGGCTGGCTGACTCAACTGCATTAGCTTTTAGTTTTGGCAATTTTTATTAAAGCTAATTACTACAAGTGGATGAATTACCATAAACCCAATTGCATAATAAATTAATCAGTATTAATTAAGAACTACTGAGAACCACTCAACCAAAACCACCCGGGGAATCTCCCTCGTCAAAGGTTGATAACCCCACTAATCAGACGGAGGATCTGGGCCGCTCATGACTGTGAGCACAGCTGATATATCAGTTTTACACTCTCGAGAGGTTGCACAACTTTACCCACAAGTCGTGGGCTACGCTAGTTGTTCATCACACTTCCTTAGGTGAGATGGCTAGCAAGCACACTACGAGACCGTTACAAAGGATCACGTTGGTAAGGTGTAACCGCTAAGGATTCTGGATCAGCGACGATGGGGCCCACCTCCGGGGGTACAAGACACACAGCACAGACCAAGCTGGAGGAGCAGGGACCATTGAAGCTTACCACCCCTCTTGCCCACGTAGGTAAGTTACTCCCGAACCAAAATGACCTAATTAATAAGTCAAGACCGTCCCATACCAGTCTTGTGGTTGCGCGGTTGTCCCAGGTTGTCGCTCTATGAACCGGTCCTTATGGAGAGTGGCCAACCAAGCACTAAGCACCGTGCTGGCCCCCTAAACCATGTTTCTAACAAAAACATCTTTTAAGGACGCACAAACCACTCAAGCACACAGCACAGAGGGTCGGCTCCAGAATTAAGTTGCATAAGACCATTAATCCAATTAATTAAAAAGGACCAAGATTTGTTATAGCGCAGCAACCTAGCACAACTAATCAAAAATGCAACCCATAGGATATATATATAGGATATAAAGTGGCTAGGAAATCCTTATAGGCATACAGAATTTAAATGCAGTATGAAATTGTATTTAAAAGTGATAGGAAGTTCATGTTATACTTGCCTTCCTCGTACTCTCCCGGCTGCTGCTCGAACTGCTCGGAAGACGGCTGCTCCTGGTACTGCTCCAAAGGCTCCGCGTCTACTCACGATCGTCAAACATAGCCCACACATACACACATGCATAGCAAGAACAAACTATAAGAAAACAGTACACCAATACAACAGAACAGCACATGAAACTAGCCTAGAACTAATCTACGCGTTACAACGATCGCGTGCATATAAAGAACACCTAAAACGGGGCTAAAACGTGAAAACTGCGCTTAAAACAGGATCCAGGGATCTATTTGCGAGAAAAACAGGAAACCAGGGGCTTCTAGACAAAAACCAAGGACTTAAACGTAATTAAACCCTAGACACAGGGGCTAACTAGCTAAAAACCCTAAGCTGGACTGCGGGTTCTAATTCTATAAAGATCAGGGGCTTCGGTGCAAGAAATAGGGCTAAACTGCAATTACTATTGAACTGCAGTGGACCGCGGGTTTATTCTTGAAAAATGCAGGGGCTCTTTAGCAAAATGGCTCGGCTGAAGCGGTACGTTTTAATCGGGATCGTTGGATCCTGATCGGGTGGCTCGGATTAGATTCCTCTCGCGAAGGGGTACGCTTGATTCTCATCCATCTGATCGGGATCCAACGCACCAGAGCCTATCATAACGAGAATTCAATCCCGCACGCCGGATCAAGGATGGACGGCCGGGATTCAAGACAAGGGCGAACCGGTACGAGAGAAACACATCCGCTGGATCACGATCCTACGGTCGGGATCAAGGGGCTAAGGACCTAATCCTACCCACTGGCCGCAGATCGGACGGCTCAGAAGAGAGAGGGGTGCGGCTGGCGGCGCTGACCGCCGGAGAAAGGAGGGCCGCGGCGGCGCGGCTTGGAAGCTCGCCGGAGATACGTGGTCACGCGTTTCCGGGGACCAAACTGACCTGGGCTTGGGTCCGGCGTGGCCTGCGCGACACGTGTGATTCACCTAGAGCCCAAGCGAGGCACGGGGAGGGGTCTAGCGGCGAGTACGACGGCGAGGGCAGCTCGGCGCGGCGGCGCAACGGCGGCGCGCGCGTTCTGGGCTCTAAGGGGAGCTAAGGGCCACAACAACCGGTGCAAAAGGACCAGGGAGATGAAGTGCGGCTCACCGAGGGGCTGTGGAGGCCGGAGACACGGCGGAGGGAGGAAGTCGACGACGACCGGCGGCGGAGGGATCGGGTGCTCGCAGGGAGAGGCGATCCCGAGGTGACCGAGGTCCTTGGCTGGCGTGGATCGGCTCCGGGGACTCCTGCGGAGGTAACCAGGGGGTCAGGGCGGCCTAAGATCGGCCGGCACCAAGGAAATTGGGGCGGCGGCACAGCTCACCGGCGGCGGTATCTTCGCAAAATTCCGGTGATGCAGAGGCTCGGGGCTCGAGTGCCGGGCTCGGGAAGCTTCTAGGGGGCGAGGCGGAGCTACTGCGGTTGACGTGGTGGTCCGGAGTGCAGCGGGGCGGCCGATCGACGGTGAGGCCGAGGGGAGGTGGCGCGGAGGAGCGGGGAAATAGCGGCGCTAGGGTTCTGGGTGGCGGCGGGGTTAGGGCACAGGTAGGTGGGGGCTGCGGGGCCACTTAAGGACGGAGGTCGAGGCCTCGGCGTGCGGGCCCAGAGGGGAAGCTCGCCGGGGATCTCGGGGGAACCGTTGCGCCGGAGAAGAAAAGGGAGAGGAAGAAGAGGGCGCTGACGTGCGGGCCCAGGCGACAGCGAGAGAGGGAAGGGAGAGAGCGGGCGGCCGATGGGGCTGAGCCGGCCGATGGGCTGGCGTGCGGCCCACGCGGGAAGGGAAAGAGAGGAGGGTGCTGGGCCTCGGTGGCCCACGCGGGAGTGAGGGGGGGAAAAGGGCCCGAGGGGGGAAAGAGAGAGAGAAGTGGGCCGGGCTGAGAGAGAATGGGCTGCTCTTTCTCTTCTTTTCCTTCTTTCCCTTTTTCTTTCCTACACTCAAACCTTCAAACAAACATCATTTGAATTCAAATAAATTTTGAATTCAAATCCTATAAACTCAACACAAGAAAAATAATGCTCCAGCATGAGTGCACATACATGTTGACCTTATGATAAATTTTATTTTCTTGCGTTGTAAAATTACTTTAAATGCGATATAAATTAAGTAAAAGACTGGAAAATTTATTTAAACTCAAATAAATTCATTAAAATTAGGGAAAATTTACCTTAGGGTGTTACAAACCTACCCCCCTTACAGGAATCTCGTCCCGAGATTCGGATAGGCTAGCTAGCAAAGAGATCGGGATATGTCTTCCTCAGCTCGTCTTCTCGCTCCCAAGTAGCCTCATCCTCCGTGTGATGACTCCACTGAACTCGGCACATTTTGGTCTTCTTGTTTCTAGTAACTCTCTCCGATATCTCCAGAATCTTCACCGGATGCTCAATATAGGTCAGGTCCTCCTGCACATCTAACCCTTCTATCGGTGCTTGCTCTTCTGGCACCCTCAAGCACTTCTTCAGCTGAGACACGTGGAACACATCGTGTACACCCGAGAGATTGAGAGGCAACTCCAAACGATATGCCACCTCACCTTTCCGTTCTAACACCTTGAACGGACCAATGTATCGAGGGGCTAGCTTCCCTCTCACATTAAACCTGCGGATTCCTCTCATCGGCGAGACCTTCAGATATACATGATCACCCACTGCAAAGGTCAAATCTCGACGACGCACATCCGCATAGCTCTTCTGACGAGTCTGAGCGACCCTCAGATTCTCTCGCACCTGCCGTACCAGCTGTTCTGCCTCTTCAACAATATCTGGACCAAATACCTGCCTCTCACCAATCTGATCCCAATACAACGGAGTCCTGCACTTCCGACCATACAGGGCCTCGAAAGGAGACTTCTTCAGACTGGCCTGATAACTGTTGTTATACGAAAACTCTGCATACGGCAGGCATTTATCCCAGCTGGTACCGTACTGAATAGCACAGGCTCGAAGCATATCCTCCAACACTTGGTTGGTTCTCTCTGTCTGCCCATCTGTCTGAGGATGATAAGCAGTACTGAAGCGCAGCTTCGTATCCAACGAATCATGCAACTGCTCCCAGAATCGTGAAGTGAACTGAGATCCTCGATCGGATATAATCTTCTTTGGAACACCATGCAGACAGACAATCCTGGAGATATACAACTCTGCGAGTCTAGCACCGGAGTAAGTAGTGTTCACCGGAATGAAGTGAGCAACCTTCGTCAACCGGTCTACTACTACCCATATGGAGTTGTACCCTTTCTGAGTACGAGGCAAGCCAACAATGAAATCCATAGTGATTTCCTCCCATTTCCACTCTGGAATCTTCAACGGCTGCAATAACCCGGCTGGCCTCTGATGCTCTGCCTTGACACGCTGACAAGTGTCGCAGATAGCCACGTACTCCGCAACGGAACGCTTCATTCCAGACCACCAGAATCGTTCCTTCAGGTCGTAATACATCTTCGTGCTGCCTGGATGGATAGAATACGCTGTATCATGAGCCTCACTCAGAATCAACTTCCTAAGATCTGCTACATCCGGCACACATATACGACCCTTGTACCACAAGGTACCCTGATCATCCTCCCTGAAATGTGGAGCCTTGCCAATCTTGAGCAACTCACGAATCTCCTGCAGCTTCTGATCTTCCTTCTGATGCTGCCTGATCTCAGCCTCTAGAGTGGGTTCCGCCTCGAACGACGTACCCGAGGTGTGATGCAAGAAACCCAGACTCAACTGCTCAAACTCCTCGCATAACTCCTGAGGCATCTGAAAAGCCACGGCCATGTTAACATAGCTCTTCCTGCTCAGAGCATCTGCTACAACATTAGCCTTGCCCGGATGATAGTGAATCTCCAGGTCGTAATCCTTGACCAACTCTAGCCATCTTCTCTGCCGCATATTCAGCTCACTCTGAGTGAAAATATACTTGAGGCTCTTGTGATCGGTGTAAATATCACACCTCTGCCCAAACAAGTAATGCCTCCATATCTTCAGAGCATGCACAACTGCGGCTAACTCCAGATCATGAGTGGGATAATTCAGCTCGTGCCGGCGCAACTGCCGCGAAGCATAAGCTATCACTCTGCCTTCCTGCATCAGAACGCAACCAAGACCATCCCTCAAAGCATCACAATACACTGTGAACCTCTTGCTCTGGTCTGGTAGAGTAAGGACTGGTGCCGTAGTCAACTTCTTCTTCAGCTCCTCGAAAGTCTTCTGACGCTCATCAGTCCAAGAAAAACCCACATCCTTCTCCAGCAAGGAAGTCAAAGGCTTCGCAATCTTGGAGAAATTCTCGATGAACCTCCGATAATAACCTGCTAAGCCCAGAAAAGAGCGGACTTCCTTCACCGTCTGTGGTACAACCCAGTCAAGCACATCCTTCACCTTCCCGGGGTCCACAGCAATACCTCCCTTGGAGATGACATGACCGAGGAATGGAACCTCGTCAATCCAGAACTCGCACTTGCTGAGCTTGGCATACAGCTGGTGCTCTCTGAGCCTCTGCAACACAAGTCTCAGATGCTTCTCATGCTCCGCTTCCGACTTGGAATATATCAGGATATCATCAATAAATATCACCACAAAGGTGTCTAGATAATCCATGAAAACCTTGTTCATCAGATGCATGAAGAAGGCCGGAGCATTAGTCAAGCCGAAGGACATGACCGTATACTCGTATAACCCATACTTGCAGGTGAATGCCGTCTTCGGAATATCCTCAGAACGAATCTTCAGCTGGTGATAACCCGAACGCAGATCAATCTTCGAGAATACACAAGCACCCTGGAGCTGATCAAAAAGATCCTCAATACGAGGCAATGGATGCTTGTTCTTGATGGTGACCGCATTCAGATCCCGATAATCGACGCACATTCTCTTCGCACCATCCTTCTTCTCTACAAGCAATACAGGAAAAGCCCAAGGAGAGAAACTGCGACGGATATAACCCTTAGCTAGCAACTCGTCGACAGTCTTCTTAACCTCCTCATGCTCGACAGGAGCCATACGATAGGGCCTCTTAGCAATAGGAGCTGTGCCAGGCAAGAGATCAATAGAAAACTCAATGTCGCGATCAGGCGGCATACCTGGCAAATCATCCGGAAAAACATCCGGGAATTCAGACACCACGCGAATACCATCCGTGGGTCTAGCCTCCATCTGATTAAGAAATCCAGAAGGCTCTGTGGCACCAACAGTGACTTCCTGACCATCCGGTGCCGACAGAAGAACCGTCCTCTGAGCACAATCTATCCGGACTCCCCACTTAGCAAGAGTCTCCATCCCGAGGATCACATCAATACCCTTGGTGTCTAGCACCATCAGATTTGCACTGAAATCTACCCCCCTTATGGTCACACTGACTCTGGGACAGAAGACATGAGACCTCAACTGCCCTCCCGGTGAAGATACTATCATGCACCTCTTTAATGTGCTAGTAGGAATACCATGATGCTCAACAAAAGACAGGGTGATGAAAGAATGTGTAGCACCAGTATCAAAAAGCACGGTAGCAGGGTGGGCATTAACCATGAACGTACCAATAACCACGTTAGGAGCCTCGGCCGCTGACTCGGCCGTCACGTGGTTCACCCTGCCCTGAGCTGGGGCCTTAGGCTGTGCTGCACGCCCCTGCTGCCCTGCCTGCGCCTTCCGAGGGCAGACGCTGGCGTAGTGCCCTGGCTCGCCGCAGTGGAAGCACACTCGAGGAAGTGCAGCGGCCTGCTGCCCAGGAGGAGGAGTGGGCGCTCCCTGCCTCTGAGCTGGTGGAGCCGGAGGCGCCGGAAGTCTCTGACCCTGTCCCGCCTGCTGCTGCTGCTGAGGACGAGGCGGGTACTGCTGCCGCTGCTGGTACTGCTGAGGCGGCCTCTGGTGCTGCTGCTGTGGAGGGTACTGGTAGCGGGGACGAGTGTTGCTGCCCGAAGAGGATGGAGCCATCTTCCTCTTCTTATCCTCAATCTCCCGGCGCTTACGCTCGGTGTTGAGGGCCGCATCAACCAGCTGGTTGAAGTTGTCGAAGCGATGGTTCAGCAGCGCATACTGGATGTGATCATCCAGTCCCTCCTTGAAGTACTCCTGCTTGTCGCTATCACGAGCAACGTCAGCAGGGGCGTAGCGGGCAAGCTGAAGGAAACGGTCACGGTACTCCGTCACCGTCATCGACCCCTGAAATAACGGACACAGATAACAAGGATAGAAATTGCTCAATTGGTCAGGTTACAAAAGAAATCAAGGATGGATCAAGCTCAAAAGGAATGGTAGGGAATTCCGTTAAATTTTACCTGCTTAAGAGCACGGAACTCCTTCTGCTTCATCTTCATGATGCCCTCAGGAATGTGATGGTTCCTGAAACGCTCACGGAACTGGTCCCACGTGAGAGCGTCACGATCCCGAGCTGGGTAGGACTCCCACCAGTCAAGAGCGGAGCCTCGCAGCTGCCCTGCTGCGTACAGGACTCGCTCCCGGTCGTCGCACTGCGCAACAACCAACTGGCGCTCCACCGAGCGAAGCCAGTCGTCCGCCTGGAGTGGGTCCGTGGCGTGAGAGAAGGTCGGAGGATGACCTCTCAGGAAGTCCGCACGCCTGTCACGGGGCTGAGGCGGCGGAGGAGGCGGTGGCTGAGCATGGATCTGCTGCAGAGCCTGAACGGTGTTGTTCAGGGTAGCCATCATCTGCATCTGGAGCTGGAAGAACTGCTCCGGGGTCAGTGGTGGCGGCATCGGTAGCGGCTGACCAGTACTCTGGTTGTTCTGCTCCTGCTGGTCAGAACCGGAACCGGTGCGCCTGGTGTTCACCATCTGATTGCAACAAACGGAATTTATGAGAATAAGATATCGTGCAGCTGCGGAAATGAACTTCGGAAGGAGATGTCAGAAAGAAAGGAATATAGGTTTTACCCCCAACGTTCTAACTCAATTTTATTATTTAGTTCAAGTTGGGTTAGGTCGATTTGCATGAACAAGTTTAACTACTAGCCTATGCAATCAACCAAAAATCCAAATCAAGCATTTGCACAATAACAAACATTCAACATTCACAACTTAGTCGAGTTTTTCACACTACTCGACTAACACACTCGTTCTAGCGTATTTTCATAGGGACAACCTAAACTTATAAATTACCGGATTAGGCGACTCAGGCCAACGTCTACGGAAAACTCAAGCTACTTCTCAGAAAAGGCGGAGAAAACAGCAAATCGAGGGCTTAAGACTCAAGGAATAGAAGCAGAATCATGATGGTTGAGGATTTGCGGAGGCAAGCAAGCGAAAAGAAGTCCTAAACTCGACCAATTCTACCTAGGCTTCGTCCTACAGTCGACACGGCTCTGATACCAATCTGTCACACCCGATTTATAAGAACATAAATCGAGCAATCATATATGCGCCAGGATCAAGTCACGCATATATACAACAGATTATCAAGATATCACAACACATGTCACGAATAACATGAATATAAATCGTAGATAAATCAATAAATGAATTATTTATTACAACCGAATCAAGAATCGGTTCAAGAGTTGCGGAAGCGTAAAAGAGATACATGAAGAGCTGGGCGCCACAGGGACGTCGACTGGGAGACAAACGCCTAGAAGTCGTCGAAGCCGCTGACGTAGTCCTCCACGTTGCCGGGCACTGAGCAGCAGTCGAAGATATCCGAAATAGAACAGAAGAGTAGAGAGGCAAGTGTGAGTACAAACTAGTACTCAACAAGTATAACACAAACTATGAGGCTCTAGGCTGGCTGACTCAACTGCATTAGCTTTTAGTTTTGGCAATTTTTATTAAAGCTAATTACTACAAGTGGATGAATTACCATAAACCCAATTGCATAATAAATTAATCAGTATTAATTAAGAACTACTGAGAACCACTCAACCAAAACCACCCGGGGAATCTCCCTCGTCAAAGGTTGATAACCCCACTAATCAGACGGAGGATCTGGGCCGCTCATGACTGTGAGCACAGCTGATATATCAGTTTTACACTCTCGAGAGGTTGCACAACTTTACCCACAAGTCGTGGGCTACGCTAGTTGTTCATCACACTTCCTTAGGTGAGATGGCTAGCAAGCACACTACGAGACCGTTACAAAGGATCACGTTGGTAAGGTGTAACCGCTAAGGATTCTGGATCAGCGACGATGGGGCCCACCTCCGGGGGTACAAGACACACAGCACAGACCAAGCCGGAGGAGCAGGGACCATTGAAGCTTACCACCCCTCTTGCCCACGTAGGTAAGTTACTCCCGAACCAAAATGACCTAATTAATAAGTCAAGACCGTCCCATACCAGTCTTGTGGTTGCGCAGTTGTCCCAGGTTGTCGCTCTATGAACCGGTCCTTATGGAGAGTGGCCAACCAAGCACTAAGCACCGTGCTGGCCCCCTAAACCATGTTTCTAACAAAAACATCTTTTAAGGACGCACAAACCACTCAAGCACACAGCACAGAGGGTCGGCTCCAGAATTAAGTTGCATAAGACCATTAATCCAATTAATTAAAAAGGACCAAGATTTGTTATAGCGCAGCAACCTAGCACAACTAATCAAAAATGCAACCCATAGGATATATATATAGGATATAAAGTGGCTAGGAAATCCTTATAGGCATACAGAATTTAAATGCAGTATGAAATTGTATTTAAAAGTGATAGGAAGTTCATGTTATACTTGCCTTCCTCGTACTCTCCCGGCTGCTGCTCGAACTGCTCGGAAGACGGCTGCTCCTGGTACTGCTCCAAAGGCTCCGCGTCTACTCACGATCGTCAAACATAGCCCACACATACACACATGCATAGCAAGAACAAACTATAAGAAAACAGTACACCAATACAACAGAACAGCACATGAAACTAGCCTAGAACTAATCTACGCGTTACAATGATCGCGTGCATATAAAGAACACCTAAAACGGGGCTAAAACGTGAAAACTGCGCTTAAAACAGGATCCAGGGATCTATTTGCGAGAAAAACAGGAAACCAGGGGCTTCTGGACAAAAACCAAGGACTTAAACGTAATTAAACCCTAGACACAGGGGCTAACTAGCTAAAAACCCTAAGCTGGACTGCGGGTTCTAATTCTATAAAGATCAGGGGCTTCGGTGCAAGAAATAGGGCTAAACTGCAATTACTATTGAACTGCAGTGGACCGCGGGTTTATTCTTGAAAAATGCAGGGGCTCTTTAGCAAAATGGCTCGGCTAAAGCGGTACGTTTTAATCGGGATCGTTGGATCCTGATCGGGTGGCTCGGATTAGATTCCTCTCGCGAAGGGGTACGCTTGATTCTCATCCATCTGATCGGGATCCAACGCACCAGAGCCTATCATAACGAGAATTCAATCCCGCACGCCGGATCAAGGATGGACGGCCGGGATTCAAGACAAGGGCGAACCGGTACGAGAGAAACACATCCGCTGGATCACGATCCTACGGTCGGGATCAAGGGGCTAAGGACCTAATCCTACCCACTGGCCGCAGATCGGACGGCTCAGAAGAGAGAGGGGTGCGGCTGGCGGCGCTGACCGCCGGAGAAAGGAGGGCCGCGGCGGCGCGGCTCGGAAGCTCACCGGAGATACGCGGTCACGCGTTTCCGGGGACCAAACTGACCTGGGCTTGGGTCCGGCGTGGCCTGCGCGACACGTGTGCTTCACCTAGAGCCCAAGCGAGGCACGGGGAGGGGTCTAGCGGCGAGTACGACGGCGAGGGCAGCTCGGCGCGGCGGCGCAACGGCGGCGCGCGCGTTCTGGGCTCTAAGGGGAGCTAAGGGCCACAACAACCGGTGCAAAAGGACCAGGGAGATGAAGTGCGGCTCACCGAGGGGCTGTGGAGGCCGGAGACACGGCGGAGGGAGGAAGTCGACGACGACCGGCGGCGGAGGGATCGGGTGCTCGCAGGGAGAGGCGATCCCGAGGTGACCGAGGTCCTTGGCTGGCGTGGATCGGCTCCGGGGACTCCTGCGGAGGTAACCAGGGGGTCAGGGCGGCCTAAGATCGGCCGGCACCAAGGAAATTGGGGCGGCGGCACAGCTCACCGGCGGCGGTATCTTCGCAAAATTCCGGTGATGCAGAGGCTCGGGGCTCGAGTGCCGGGCTCGGGAAGCTTCTAGGGGGCGAGGCGGAGCTACTGCGGTTGACGTGGTGGTCCGGAGTGCAGCGGGGCGGCCGATCGACGGTGAGGCCGAGGGGAGGTGGCGCGGAGGAGCGGGGAAATAGCGGCGCTAGGGTTCTGGGTGGCGGCGGGGTTAGGGCACAGGTAGGTGGGGGCTGCGGGGCCACTTAAGGACGGAGGTCGAGGCCTCGGCGTGCGGGCCCAGAGGGGAAGCTCGCCGGGGATCTCGGGGGAACCGTTGCGCCGGAGAAGAAAAGGGAGAGGAAGAAGAGGGCGCTGACGTGCGGGCCCAGGCGACAGCGAGAGAGGGAAGGGAGAGAGCGGGCGGCCGATGGGGCTGAGCCGGCCGATGGGCTGGCATGCGGCCCACGCGGGAAGGGAAAGAGAGGAGGGTGCTGGGCCTCGGTGGCCCACGCGGGAGTGAGGGGGGGAAAAGGGCCCGAGGGGGGAAAGAGAGAGAGAAGTGGGCCGGGCTGAGAGAGAATGGGCTGCTCTTTCTCTTCTTTTCCTTCTTTCCCTTTTTCTTTCCTACACTCAAACCTTCAAACAAACATCATTTGAATTCAAATAAATTTTGAATTCAAATCCTATAAACTCAACACAAGAAAAATAATGCTCCAGCATGAGTGCACATACATGTTGACCTTATGATAAATTTTATTTTCTTGCGTTGTAAAATTACTTTAAATGCGATATAAATTAAGTAAAAGACTGGAAAATTTATTTAAACTCAAATAAATTCATTAAAATTAGGGAAAATTTACCTTAGGGTGTTACACCCTGGCAAATGAAGAGAAAAGGCTAGAGCAACTCCTAGACGCAATTGCCAGGATGAAAGAAGATATGAAAGCACCAATGCGCGAGGCCATCCGCCTTAATAAGTCAATCAAGCCGATCCCGGGGTCAGCCGATGACGACCTCAAAGATATCAGCGAAGTTGTCCAGATTCGCCTGCGTGCGATAGATGCAATCCGAAGCTTCCTTGGATTGTTGTAACGAACTTAAATGTTTCACGACTCTTAAGATGTCTTGATAACGCACAGATACACCTTTTGTTGTATGTATTTTTGCACTAAGGGTGACACATGTCATGTCGGCCATATCCGATCATGTACAAGCACCATCAATTTAAAGAATTATATCTGACCTATGCATTATTTCACTTCTCCTTTACACTATGCTAGAGGCAATTCTTTTCTGCATCGGCTAAGATTTCGAACTCATTTTTACCCAGAATCTAACTTAGCACTAATAAACGTCGGCCTAGGCCTATTGCCATCTCCAATGTTGACTTGTTCTAACTCATCGGCCGACGTGAATCTATGCCCAAGCTTGTCTTCATCATCTAGCGAGAAATCATCCATTAGGACGATTCTTCAGAGCCGACTGCTTGGATCGGCTTTATACCAAAATCGGCCATCTTCAGAAAGTTTCCTTCCCACACTTTGTCGGATATGCATTCCACGCCGTCATACCCCCACACCTGAGGATCTGCTGTACCAATACTGAGCGGCGAGTCTGCGTTTACCACCTTTGAAACTATCTCTCAGCCATTTAATAAGACATTGATGCATGGTGGATGGAATGCAGCAATTGGCGTGGATCCAATCCCATCCCAGGAGTAGATTGTATGAACCTTTACCGTTAATGACGAAGAAAATAGTAGGAAGAGTCTTACTTCCAATCGTCAACTCGATGTTCATTGCCCCACGGGCCGACGAAGCTTTGCCTTCAAAGTATTTGAGCATCATGTTGGTCTTGATCAGATCCTCCTCACCTTTGATCAGATCCTCCTCGCCTTTTCCAAGCTTCTGATACGTGGCATATGGCATCACATTAACGGCAGCACCGGCATCTTGGTCATCGGCCGACCATCCACATGTCCTTTTATTGGTAGTTTTAGAATACAAAATTATTATACATGTACAAACTCAAGTATAATAATATAACAAAGATAGCTAGTCAAAAATAGCTTATTTGTCAACAAATATTCTAATAAATAAATATATAAAAGATAAAACTATAAATAAAAATATATTTCAATAAATATATACAAATTTTTTATTAATGTACAAATAAAAATTATAAAAGTAATTTCACCAATAAATAGATAGAACAAGAATATTTAAAAGTAAACTTAATCTTCTTATATCTTTATAATAAAAATTAATAACATTGGCTATGGGAAATGAATATGACTTTTTAAATAGTTTCAATGAAAATGGATACGGATAGTGTCGAATACGGATGTGTAATTGGATAGAGTAAATCAATGAAAATCGAATTTGGATATATCCACTTTACTACCATATTAAATTTGAATACGAATATAGATATCCATATTGATATTTAAGCGGATACGGATACCGAAATATTCCCATGTCCATCCCTTCGCATGAGTTCCAAGGGTATCCAATGACTCATCAAACACCAACTAACTTGGTCAGATGCTTCGCTCCGACCACAATTCATATCGATGTCTCATCCTTAATATTCTTACTAACAACATAAGAAACTGCTTCGGTGTGCTCGAAGATGCATGCATTATGTTCTTTCTAAACCTTTATATCAACTCTTTCTCACCCCAGATACAAGTGCCCAACATATCTTTTAAGGTCATATGATGGCTATAGAAAATAAAGAAATTTATTCAATCATATGAAATGGTGTACAAAATTTTGTTGTTTATGCAGATACAAAACTCGATGCTCCAATGTTGAAGACGAAGAGGTGGATGGAGCAGTTCTGAAGACAAACAGTTATTATCAAGATTGAAAATATCTTGTATAATTGATTAATTGTAACTGTTCTGTTGTTGCTATAGCCCGCTTGTATTTAACAGTGTAGTATTATATGCTATCTATCAAATTGATTGTGTCAAAAAGGCAAAAAAATCCATTTTACTCCCTTCATCTATTAACTTTATCCGTCCCACCCCTTACCAAAATATTGGCTTAATTTACTCCCTCCTCCTATTCATACCAGCTTAATTTAGCCCTTAAGCGGGATTCCCACGCGGTTTTTTCCTACATGGCATGGTTTTGACCGATTTCTAATTGCTTTGATCATCATGTAATCTCGCCTGACATGGAAGGCTGCATACTATGGCCACAGCCGAGTCGAAATGAAGCGCTGCACGCATGAAACAGGTCATGCCCATTCGTCCATCATCGCCTGAGCTGAGGCATCATCTCGTGACCCACACAAGCGATGTTTATGGCCGCCCACAACAAGCCTCTCTCACAGTTGCTGTTGCTAATGTCAGTTCTTGTCAATTGAAGCCCAATTACATGAGCTATGGAACCTAAATTTTTTGGAGGCCCTGTGATATCCAGGTAGTTAGACAATTAGATACTAAGCTTGGGAGTATTAGATGTAAACATTCTATAAAGTATATAGTTGTACAATGTAATAAGGGTATGATTGTAAATTACAAGTCTTATAAATCTTCATGTGCAAATGTGTGAAAATGTGCATAAGTGTCAAAATTTCAGTTGGCTATCAAAAAGAAAAGAGCAAAAGTTAAATAAACACTAAGGGAAATAGACTTTATATGAAATTAAGGACCTTTGTGTAATTATTACAAACATATAAGGAATTACTTGTGAAATGGTAAAAGATAAAAGTAAAACTCAGTTTTACCTAAGGACTAAAGTGCAAAAAGAATTAGTCATGATTACTGCAGGAAAACTTGCAAAAAGACCCTAAGCATTAAAGCAATTGGTTTGAATTACAAGACAAAGTTTATAAATTGAATGACACTCTAAAGTTTAAAATAAAACCATATTCGTTGAGATTTTAAACTCGAACCTTAAATCAATCTTGTAGGATTTGAAATTCTCTACAACTTTGCTTTAGACACTTTTCTCATTAGACTTTTCTATCAATGGGAAATCTTTGTTTACAGTGGGGTCCCTCGAATTTTTGGATTTCACAAAATAGTCCTTCTGACAGCCCTCTGCTTCTTCCTCCTCTGACCACCGCCGCTTCCCCCTTCTGCGCTGCTCCTGTCGCCGCCGTTCACCGCCGGCACGGCCACCCGAGCGCCACCTCCAGCTGCCACAACCTCCCACGCGTCCTCCCCTCCCGGCCTTGACTTCTTTTCCCTTCCCTGGTGGCCTCCCGCGCGCGCGCCACGGTAACCCGAGGCTACCGCCGGCCGCCACCTCCTCGCCGTCGTGGCCAGCTCGCTGCAGTGCCTTAACTTTCTCTCTTCCACGCGCAGCAGCACCACAACAACATCTACGTGCTGATCAGTTACTCCCAGCGCCCATTTTCCCGCACCCGAGCTACATTTCCTCGCCGCCATCCCGTTCCTCTCCGGCCGTGCACCACCCGCCCGTGGACAGCCCACACCGGACCTCCTCCGCCTCAATCACCACCTGCACAAGCTTTCCCACAGTCTACTGAAGCTCCTCGACCACCTACGGCCCTCCAATTTCCATTGGAAACTCGTCGCCGACGAGCAACATCCGCCGCCGCCCTCGGCCTCACCGTGGGCAGCACCCCTCACGCGATCCCGAGCCACCACATCACCCTAGACAGCACCACATCATCGCCCTGAAGCTGTAGGACCCAACCATTGACCCTCCGGTGCACCACAGTGCCTTCCCGACGTTCGCCGGCGATCTTCCTCGCCGCCGCCGCCTCGGTCTCCGTCGAACTCCCTCAATCTTACACGTTTTCATCAAATTGATGGCACGTACACGTTCCTCATGACTCACTGGTCCTCGTGCGCAGGTTGTTGGCCGACGTTCATCGCCGGAGCACCCTCGTCGCCGTTGACTCCTCCGCCGCCGCCTCGGGTCCTCGTCGGGATCTCTTTTCCCGGCCGTTCCAACCCTCGACACGTGGCGCATAGGGACCCTTGTGAGCTCCTGTTCCTTTCCCACCCCTTGGACCTCGCCGCCGGCGACCACCGTCGCCGGAACACGGCCGTCACCGCCCTGCTCTGCTCGGGTTCATGGCCAGGGACCTCGGGTTAGAAGGAAAAGAAACCCAGGGGGTTTCTTGCAAAGCCCTAGACTCAGTGGAATAGTAACCAAGGACCTCCTTATGTAATTTTTGCTGTTAACTTAGAAATACCATATCTCTTTAAGGAAAAATCATAAAATGGTAAACTAAATTTTGTTAAAATCTTTAGACAAAGATCTGTAACTTTGCTTTAAAGGTCGACTTCAGTTTTTGAATGATTAATGACTTAATTTAAATATCAAAATTGATTGCTTGTAGGCTTAAGAATTACATAGTAATTCATAGAAAAATGATAAATTAGTAAAACCAGTGCCAATAATTTTCTTTTAACATGTAGAATTGAAGAAAAATAATTAATCTTGTACTCCAGTAATATTTCCATGATTGTATAAATTTTGTTAGAAATAAGGTGTAGTTTACATAATATAATTAATACACACACTTTCATATATTTAAAAATCATGAAAAATATATTAATGTTCTGTTTTGTATTAGTACAACATATTATCAAATTTTCAACCATGAATTAGATGTTAATTAAATTGGATATTATATATTTGATTTTGAAGGTGATGGTAACTTAAAAATCATATCACTTGAGAGGATAATATGTAGAGCTTTTAATATAATTGTTAATGGGAACCACACCACTTGCTGCTCCATACTACTAATTGAACACTTAATCTAACTAAATTTATTGTTTAATGAATCTAAGTAAATTTATTAGTGCTCGATAAATGACTGCCCAGTACAGGGTAGTTAGATTATCGTCGTAATGTAATTGTCTTTAAGTTAGATTGCAACTTTATCGGGAAGTAAAATAAAAGTAAGAGCATCCCATAACTTGTAATTTTGCATCTCATATAGATTCGACCACGCTCGCTGACGGGGATTATCAACTGCTCCCGGAACAAGAAGGAGATTATTCTGAAGACCCCGGGACTTTTGTTACGGATTTCTCTGAAGCCCCGAACCAAGGTTCGGAAGAAAATATTTTGACTAACCCCAACTCCACCAGCGAAGGCAAGCCCCGGACATAACCCCTACCTTATTACACTGCAACTTATATTACTTATATATATATCTCTTTATGCATTAGGTCCTTAGGAATTGTTTGGAAACTTAGTTGCATTATTCTAGGAACCAATGTATTGAACATTAGAACTGAGTCCGACTAGCTGCTCTGCTTATAGGACCGGTAGAAGTCGAGTGATTTCCTGTCACTCGCGCGACTTAGGAATTGTAATGATTTACATTCCGTTATCACTATAAGGATATCGGACGGGAGTTTTATGAGGTATCATGGTCAAGATGATACCCCGTCTGTGTTGATGAATTTGATAAGGTCGCAGTGTGTGGTAGCGGTGGTTAAGCGTTTGAAAGTACTAACCACATGCCGTGAAATATGGTAAGCGGTAAGCCTAGTAACCGATCGGCCCGAGGAGTGGACATACCACCCACCACATGTATTTGCTTCTTTTGGTTACTTAGTTCGACGTGTAGGCATATGTGTTGCTGGGCAACCAGGAGTACGGGTTTTGTAGTCGCGCTACAGACGTACGTCCTGCACTTTTGTAGTGCATATGACCTGCAGTCGCTTGTGGTGGCACTGATCCACGAGTCGGAATGAAAGGCAAACGGTTGCTTCGGAACAACCCTGTGGTGTTCCAAGCGTGTGTGTTAGGTTTACCTTGCAAGGGTTGAATCTCGATTCAGAATCGTCCGCCTCTCACGATGTATGAGACTGCTTAACCCCTTTATCACATAGAGTAACAAGAGTAATTATGTGATTATTAAAGATGATGTTTGAGTAAAGATTCTACCATGTTTGAATAGCTATAGGTGCTTACTTAGAATGGTTAATTCAACTAGAACCTGGAAGATAAAAATTGAAATTAAGGATCTACTCTTTGTTGCTTTTCAGCTGAAAACCCTACCCAAAGCTAAAAGCCAGCATGAGTCTAGTTATGGGCTAAGATATACCCAATTCCGGGTAAGTCTTGCTGAGTATTAGTATACTCAGCCTTGCTTTGTTGATTTAATTCAGGTAACCCTTCTGAGGAGCCCGCATTCATTACACCATGGCCTTACCCTTTGCCTGATGGTTGGTCCGTGGAATGGGATCCGTCCCCGGCCAACACAGACTCCGCCGAGTGATATTATGCCAGGGCTAGCATAATATCTGTAATGACGCCATGTATAATAACTCCGCTTTTCAAATTCCGTTGCTTTAATCAGAAACTCGAACTTGTGATGTAATAAACTCTCTTCTGTAAGAACAAATGTTATTTTGTATATTTTTGTAATATAACTGCCTGTGGTGTAAATTATTTTGGGCATTGTATCTCTGGACTCACCTTCATGTGAGGTACCTTGTTAGATCCTGCGTTCGGTGGTTCATCGGGACGTTACCCGACAGACCAATAGTTTTATACCGTTTGAAGTGCGAGGTAGCCCTGCATTAAGGACTCGCGCACTTGAGTCGGTATAATTCAGGTTGGTTCTGCCACAGCTGGTATCAGAGCTAACAAGTGTACCCTGGAGATATAATTAGCCTTAAAAAGTAATTTTTAGTATAAAATTTCATTACTCAAGTATTTGCGAACTACGTTGGTTCATTAAGGATTATGTATAGTACGTAAGCCCTAGGGTAGTACTATTATGGGAATTAAAGGTGGCTGTGATATATGTATATATGACTAACTTCCAGCATTACTTTTCTGTTGAAACTTAAATTTATGCACAACCCAACCTTACTTTCTGTAACGACATCTTCGATCGTGAGGTAAGAAGGTAAGGATCCTCAGCCAACTGAGGGAGCTTGGCCTTCCTGTCGGTGATGCGAACCGAACGCTGTTTCTCAAGCAGTGGCCTACTTGAGATGCTGCCAATGTACCAACCTCGGTTGACTACATTGGGAGTATATGGTTCGGCGCAGGGTATGGCGATCGCTGTTCATACCCCCGCATTTTGCGGTACCCCCGTGAATACGTTATCCAATAACGTATGTTAACGTTGTCTGTACGGCGGTAATTGTACAGATGCTGTTTCTATAGTGAACAGTAATGAATGGGGACGCTTTCATGACATGCTGGCATGAAAGGTTCATTGGATATATATATGCATTGTGGTTTTCTGCAGGTACACTAACCACGATTCCGAAACTAGGACGGATAGGGCTTATCGACTAGTTAATAGGGAGAGACGTATTTATATTGTGCCACCGAAACTAACCACGTAAGACCAAGATTACTTGGCAGTTACTTTTGGTTGTGAGATCGATTAGTACGTGCATGCATAATCCATTAATCAACTAAATTGAATGTTTGTTTAATGCTTCCTAAAGAAAATGGGCAACATGTTGGTTTATCTTAGTTGGGTAAGTAAGAATCTTAGTTGGGTATTTTAGGCATCCATCTGATTTCCAGCCTTTGCTGTTATCAGAATCAGCTATCTTAATCCAATTTTACCTTGTAAAGTTTCTCAACAGGGTAAAAATATCTTACCATTTGCATTGTTGTCGCAGATGGCTGCTCCTGCTAATACCTTTTGGGATCAGGAGGGGCACTTTCACACCAATGGTTTACATTGGGAAGGATTTCCTCGTCTTTTGTGGGAATCCTTGAGTATGTTTCATTATACCGAGCCTCCTCTGTATGATGGGGTAGAATATCTTGAAGAAGGAATTTCCCGCTGCAGGGTTAAGATGATGATTCCTCAACACCCTTTCCGCTCCTTATGGCCTCCCATAGAAGTAGAAGTGGTTGGATATCGTCTAGTGGATACCCTTGAAACTGCTGCTTTAGAAGGAATCAAACTCTTCTGCAATCAACATCCGATTGAAGTTGCTTCATATCCTATTGGGTTATTCCCTACCATAGACCCGAGTAATTCGGACTGGGATTTTCGGACAAATCATCTTGGTCATTTGCTAGGAGATATAGCTGAAGAAACCGTCCGTATTGTTACCAGGTTTATGGATGTGCAATACAGTTACCAAAAGCTGCTGCGTCATGGGGTAAGTCAGATAACTGGTGTGGCTCAAAGCCACTATCGGAATGCTGATCACCAAGTGACCCAGATAGAAGAATTGCAAGCTTTGGTGACTCAGAAGGATGAAATTATTGCAGCAAGAGATGAGACAATCCTCCATCGTGAAGATCAGATCAATGAGAGTGATCATATTATCACTCAGCGTGACACTGTTATTGAGTTCCTACAGGCACAAATTCATGATCTGATACTTGTGGCTGATGATGCCCAAGCTCACATTGAGGAAATGCAGCAGCAACCGATACTTCCCGCTATACCCATAGTACCTGAAGAAGAAGAAGAAGACCCAGAAGAGATTGAGGGTATCTCAGAGATTGATTCTGAGCATGGGGATCCTGTTCTTAGTCCCCATCATTCTCTTTCTGGCAGTCAGTCTTCTGTGGGAAATTTCGACGATTTTTAGTAAAATCATCAACTTTCGAGATGTAACCTAAGGGAATGTAATAGTTTAAGTAGTCAAACTTCACGCCATTTGATGTAACATAGATGGCCTATGTAGTAAACTTTCGACATGCGACATGGGAACTATCTGAGTTAGCAATGTAATATAATTTCCGGTTTCATCATCTTGTTCGTTATCTTTAAATTTTGAGATGAGGCGATTTGCGGAATATATGCATTGATTATGACTTCTGAAATTGGGAGTAAAGATATATGGTTAATAATGGACATCTCCTTTATTTCAGATGGTTGGAGCCACACGAGGAACCCCGGAGGGTTTCAGGGCTGATCAAGCCAGTGGTTCTCAGCAACCACCACCACCTCCTCCCAACCTTGCCGAAGTCATGGCTCGGCAAACGGAATTACTTAATATGTTGGTTCAAGCCCAACTGAATCAGCAGCAACAATTCCGAGGAGGCCGGGATGATCGTAATCCTCCTGTGGCTAGCTACCAGGATTTCCTCAGTACTCAACCGCCTTTCTTCAGTAAGGCCGAGGAACCATTGGATGCCGATGCCTGGCTCCATATTATTGAGTCAAAGTTCGCTCTACTGACCATACCATGTGCGGATTCTAGCAAAGCTTCCTTTGCTGCTCAACAACTTCGTGGTGCTGCTAGAATCTGGTGGGACAATTTTTATGCCATGCAACCTGCAGGGCATGTCATCACATGGGATGAATTCCGGGTCGCTTTCAGAGCGCACTATATTCCCGCAGGATTGTTGGAGCGAAAGCTTAATGAGTTTCTGGCTCTTACACAAGGTGCCAACACAGTTCTGCAATACGCACAGAATTTCAATCATCTGTGCCAGTATGCGGGGTATCATGCAGATAATGATGCCAAGAAGCAAGACCATTTCCGTCGGGGCCTGAACACCAAACTCAAGGAACGCCTGAACCTTGTGAAGGCAAATACTTTCAGTGAGTTGGTCAATATGGCCTTAACTCAAGAAGACTGCATTGTGGCGCATTCTGCCGAGAAGAAGCGGAAGAACCCTGCTGGACCCTCGAGTGCTCAACCACCGAGGTATCGGGTTGTTCCTAATACGCCACCCAGAGCACCACAACGCAATGCCCCTACGGGAAGATTGGTTTTTAGGCCACCTCAGCAGCAAGGAAAGTTCAGACCTCCTGTGCCCCCGCAACCAGCACAACAATCTGGCCAACGGCTAAATATTCCGCAAGTGCCACAGAAAGGCAGCAACTATCGCTGCTACAACTGCGGAAGTGCGGACCATTTCATCCGAGATTGCCCGCGGCCTAAGAAGCTTAATCAAGGGCCGAGCTCCACCCAAGGAAACCAGAATAAGGGAAAGAAGCCGGTGATGCAAGTTCGTCAAGGACGGATTAACTTCACCACTCTTGCGGAACTTCCAGATGGAGCTCCTATTATGTCGGGTACATTTTCTATACATCACAAACCAGTTGTTACTTTATTTGACTCTGGAGCAACACATAGTTTTATTAGTAACAACTGTGGAACCCGACTAGGACTTGAATCTTGTCCTATCCAGGGGTCATATATGATCACTACCCCTGGAGGAAATATTACTTCCAACCGAATAAGTAGATATGTGCCAATTCAGTTAGGTAGTAAAGAGATTAAAACTGATTTGGTTTTACTCAGTTTAGAGGGTATCGATGTCATACTTGGGACAAACTGGATGACTGAACATCGAGTCCAGTTAGACATATCTTCCCGGGTTATCGAAATTGATTCACCATATTGTGGAGCCATTACTCTTGTTCTGCCTCCACCAGAATGTCTACACCCTTGCGCATATGCTATCACAGATATCAAAGTCAAGGATATTCCGATAGTATGTGAATACCCCGATGTCTTTCCCGACGATCTGCCTGGAATGCCACCGGATCGAGACATCGAGTTCATCATTGAACTTCAACCGGGTACTGCTCCAATTTCCAAGAGGCCATATCGCATGCCTCCAAATGAATTAGCAGAACTGAAAATTCAACTTCAAGATCTTCTTGATAAGGGATATATACGTCCAAGTGCTTCACCTTGGGGTTGTTCTGCTCTCTTTGTCAAGAAGAAAGACGATAGTCTGAGACTATGTGTCGACTACCGTCCCCTCAATGCGGTTACTATTAAAAATAAGTATCCTCTTCCCCGCATTGATATCTTATTCGATCAATTAGCTGGAGCAAAGGTCTTTTCTAAGATTGATTTACGCTCTGGTTATCATCAAATCAAGATCAGGCCTAGTGACATTCCAAAAACGGCCTTCTCAACCAGATATGGGCTTTATGAATATCTGGTCATGTCATTTGGACTTACAAATGCACCGGCATATTTCATGTATCTCATGAATTCCGTATTTATGCCGGAGCTCGATAAATTCGTCGTGGTCTTCATCGATGATATTCTGATCTACTCCAGAACCAAAGAAGACCATGCTAACCATTTGCGTGTCGTTCTTCAACGATTACGGGATCATCGCCTCTATGCCAAATTTTCAAAATGTGAATTCTGGCTGGATAGTGTGAAATTTTTGGGACATACTATTTCCAGTCAAGGCATATCGGTTGATCCAGCCAAAGTTCAAGAAGTTATGGACTGGAATCCTCCCACTTCAGTCCATCAAATACGAAGTTTCCTTGGATTGGTAGGATACTATCGCCGATTCATTCCAGACTTCTCCAAGATAGCTAAACCCATGACTGAGCTACTCAAGAAAGAAGTTAAGTTCCGTTGGGACGAGAAATGTGAGGAAGCATTTCACACTTTAAGAAAACTTCTGACGGCTGCTCCAGTACTAGCTCAGCCAGATAGTAACCAGCCTTTTGATGTCTACTGTGACGCTTCTGGAATTGGCCTTGGTTGCGTTCTTATGCAAAACAACCGGGTTATTGCTTATGCATCCCGAGCACTTCGGACTCATGAGCAAAATTATCCAACACATGATCTTGAATTGGCAGCAGTTATTCATGCTCTCAAGATCTGGAGACATCATCTTATGGGCGCTAAATGTAACATTTACACAGACCATAAGAGCCTCAAGTATATTTTCACTCAGGCTGATTTAAATATGAGGCAAAGGCGTTGGTTGGAGTTAATCAAAGATTATGACCTGGAGGTACACTATCATCCGGGCAAAGCTAATGTGGTTGCGGATGCACTTAGCCGCAAGTCACATTGTCACTGTTTGACTATCTCCACTTTTAATGACACTCTTTGCCATCAAATGCGGAGACTCAGTCTGGAGATTATTCCCCAAGGTAGTTTAAACTTGATCTTCATTGAGTCTACTTTGCGAGATAAAATCGTCATGTCGCAGCTACATGATGAGGGTGTCAATATTATTAAATCCAAGCTATCCCAGGGAGAAGCTAAGTATTGGTGTTTTCACACTGATCGTCAAGGAGTCCTGTGGTTCAACGATCGACTTGTTGTCCCTAAGGATCATCAACTTCGTAAGCAAATCCTCGACGAAGCACATTTGTCCAAATTCTCTATTCATCCTGGTAGCACCAAGATGTATCACGATCTTCGGCAACATTTTTGGTGGACCAGAATGAAGAGAGAAATTGCCAAATATGTGTCTGAGTGCGATACGTGCCAGAGAGTCAAAGCCAGTCATCTCAAAGCTTCTGGTACACTTCAGCCATTACCCATTCCGTCATGGAAATGGGAAGACATTAGTATGGATTTCATTGTCGGTCTTCCCAACACATCTCAAAAACATGACTCCATATGGGTAATCATCGATAGACTCACAAAAACAGCTCATTTCCTTCCGGTGCATACCACTTACTCTGCTAAGAAGTATGCCGAAGTCTATCTGGAACAAATCGTTCGATTGCATGGGGTTCCGAAAACTATCATATCTGATCGTGGGCCCCAATTTATCGCACGGTTCTGGGAGCAGCTACAATCAGCTCTAGAAACCAAATTGATTCGAAGCTCTGCATATCACCCCCAGACTGATGGGCAGACTGAGCGAGTTAATCAAATTCTTGAAGACATGCTCCGAGCTTGTATTATTCACTATGGTACAAGTTGGGACAAGTGTCTGGCTCTAGCTGAATTTGCCTACAACAACAGTTACCAAGCTAGTCTTCAAATGGCTCCTTTCGAAGCGTTATATGGTCGCCGATGCCGAACTCCTTTGAGTTGGTCAGAGACCGGTGAACGCAAAATCTTCGGACCAGACCTAGTTGTTGAAGCCGAAGATAAAGTTAAGGTTATTCAATCTAATCTTAAAACCGCTCAGTCCAGACAAAAGAGTTATGCAGATAAGAGGAGAAAACCTCTGCAATTCCAGATAGGAGATTTTGTCTATCTCCGAGTGTCACCTACCAAAGGCGTCCAACGTTTCGGCATAAAAGGAAAGTTAGCACCTCGGTATGTCGGACCCTTTGAAATTCTTGATGTTTGTGGCCCAGTGGCTTACAGACTTCGTCTTCCATCTCAATGGGCTGCTATTCATGATGTCTTTCACATCTCTCAACTTAAGAAGTGTGTCAAAGTACCCACAGAAATTGTTGAGACAAGTACCCTTGAAATTGAACCTGATTTATCATACATCGAACAACCTCTTCGAATCCTAGATACAAAGGAAAGATTCACCAGAAGTAGGGCAGTTAAGATGTATAAGATCTTGTGGGATCATCACACCGAAGAAGAAGCGACTTGGGAAACTGAGTCCTATCTTCAACGGAATTTTCCAAATTTCCTTCAAGCCAATCCCCAAATCTAATTATCCATTTCTGTTCAGCTTCAGAATCTCGGGACGAGATTCTTTTAAGGGGGGAAGGCTGTGATATCCAGGTAGTTAGACAATTAGATACTAAGCTTGGGAGTATTAGATGTAAACATTCTATAAAGTATATAGTTGTACAATGTAATAAGGGTATGATTGTAAATTACAAGTCTTATAAATCTTCATGTGCAAATGTGTGAAAATGTGCATAAGTGTCAAAATTTCAGTTGGCTATCAAAAAGAAAAGAGCAAAAGTTAAATAAACACTAAGGGAAATAGACTTTATATGAAATTAAGGACCTTTGTGTAATTATTACAAACATATAAGGAATTACTTGTGAAATGGTAAAAGATAAAAGTAAAACTCAGTTTTACCTAAGGACTAAAGTGCAAAAAGAATTAGTCATGATTACTGCAGGAAAACTTGCAAAAAGACCCTAAGCATTAAAGCAATTGGTTTGAATTACAAGACAAAGTTTATAAATTGAATGACACTCTAAAGTTTAAAATAAAACCATATTCGTTGAGATTTTAAACTCGAACCTTAAATCAATCTTGTAGGATTTGAAATTCTCTACAACTTTGCTTTAGACACTTTTCTCATTAGACTTTTCTATCAATGGGAAATCTTTGTTTACAGTGGGGTCCCTGGAATTTTTGGATTTCACAAAATAGTCCTTCTGACAGCCCTCTGCTTCTTCCTCCTCTGACCACCGCCGCTTCCCCCTTCTGCGCTGCTCCTGTCGCCGCCGTTCACCGCCGGCACGGCCACCCGAGCGCCACCTCCAGCTGCCACAACCTCCCACGCGTCCTCCCCTCCCGGCCTTGACTTCTTTTCCCTTCCCTGGTGGCCTCCCGCGCGCGCGCCACGGTAACCCGAGGCTACCGCCGGCCGCCACCTCCTCGCCGTCGTGGCCAGCTCGCTGCAGTGCCTTAACTTTCTCTCTTCCACGCGCAGCAGCACCACAACAACATCTACGTGCTGATCAGTTACTCCCAGCGCCCATTTTCCCGCACCCGAGCTACATTTCCTCGCCGCCATCCCGTTCCTCTCCGGCCGTGCACCACCCGCCCGTGGACAGCCCACACCGGACCTCCTCCGCCTCAATCACCACCTGCACAAGCTTTCCCACAGTCTACTGAAGCTCCTCGACCACCTACGGCCCTCCAATTTCCATTGGAAACTCGTCGCCGACGAGCAACATCCGCCGCCGCCCTCGGCCTCACCGTGGGCAGCACCCCTCACGCGATCCCGAGCCACCACATCACCCTAGACAGCACCACATCATCGCCCTGAAGCTGTAGGACCCAACCATTGACCCTCCGGTGCACCACAGTGCCTTCCCGACGTTCGCCGGCGATCTTCCTCGCCGCCGCCGCCTCGGTCTCCGTCGAACTCCCTCAATCTTACACGTTTTCATCAAATTGATGGCACGTACACGTTCCTCATGACTCACTGGTCCTCGTGCGCAGGTTGTTGGCCGACGTTCATCGCCGGAGCACCCTCGTCGCCGTTGACTCCTCCGCCGCCGCCTCGGGTCCTCGTCGGGATCTCTTTTCCCGGCCGTTCCAACCCTCGACACGTGGCGCATAGGGACCCTTGTGAGCTCCTGTTCCTTTCCCACCCCTTGGACCTCGCCGCCGGCGACCACCGTCGCCGGAACACGGCCGTCACCGCCCTGCTCTGCTCGGGTTCATGGCCAGGGACCTCGGGTTAGAAGGAAAAGAAACCCAGGGGGTTTCTTGCAAAGCCCTAGACTCAGTGGAATAGTAACCAAGGACCTCCTTATGTAATTTTTGCTGTTAACTTAGAAATACCATATCTCTTTAAGGAAAAATCATAAAATGGTAAACTAAATTTTGTTAAAATCTTTAGACAAAGATCTGTAACTTTGCTTTAAAGGTCGACTTCAGTTTTTGAATGATTAATGACTTAATTTAAATATCAAAATTGATTGCTTGTAGGCTTAAGAATTACATAGTAATTCATAGAAAAATGATAAATTAGTAAAACCAGTGCCAATAATTTTCTTTTAACATGTAGAATTGAAGAAAAATAATTAATCTTGTACTCCAGTAATATTTCCATGATTGTATAAATTTTGTTAGAAATAAGGTGTAGTTTACATAATATAATTAATACACACACTTTCATATATTTAAAAATCATGAAAAATATATTAATGTTCTGTTTTGTATTAGTACAACATATTATCAAATTTTCAACCATGAATTAGATGTTAATTAAATTGGATATTATATATTTGATTTTGAAGGTGATGGTAACTTAAAAATCATATCACTTGAGAGGATAATATGTAGAGCTTTTAATATAATTGTTAATGGGAACCACACCACTTGCTGCTCCATACTACTAATTGAACACTTAATCTAACTAAATTTATTGTTTAATGAATCTAAGTAAATTTATTAGTGCTCGATAAATGACTGCCCAGTACAGGGTAGTTAGATTATCGTCGTAATGTAATTGTCTTTAAGTTAGATTGCAACTTTATCGGGAAGTAAAATAAAAGTAAGAGCATCCCATAACTTGTAATTTTGCATCTCATATAGATTCGACCACGCTCGCTGACGGGGATTATCAACTGCTCCCGGAACAAGAAGGAGATTATTCTGAAGACCCCGGGACTTTTGTTACGGATTTCTCTGAAGCCCCGAACCAAGGTTCGGAAGAAAATATTTTGACTAACCCCAACTCCACCAGCGAAGGCAAGCCCCGGACATAACCCCTACCTTATTACACTGCAACTTATATTACTTATATATATATCTCTTTATGCATTAGGTCCTTAGGAATTGTTTGGAAACTTAGTTGCATTATTCTAGGAACCAATGTATTGAACATTAGAACTGAGTCCGACTAGCTGCTCTGCTTATAGGACCGGTAGAAGTCGAGTGATTTCCTGTCACTCGCGCGACTTAGGAATTGTAATGATTTACATTCCGTTATCACTATAAGGATATCGGACGGGAGTTTTATGAGGTATCATGGTCAAGATGATACCCCGTCTGTGTTGATGAATTTGATAAGGTCGCAGTGTGTGGTAGCGGTGGTTAAGCGTTTGAAAGTACTAACCACATGCCGTGAAATATGGTAAGCGGTAAGCCTAGTAACCGATCGGCCTGAGGAGTGGACATACCACCCACCACATGTATTTGCTTCTTTTGGTTACTTAGTTCGACGTGTAGGCATATGTGTTGCTGGGCAACCAGGAGTACGGGTTTTGTAGTCGCGCTACAGACGTACGTCCTGCACTTTTGTAGTGCATATGACCTGCAGTCGCTTGTGGTGGCACTGATCCACGAGTCGGAATGAAAGGCAAACGGTTGCTTCGGAACAACCCTGTGGTGTTCCAAGCGTGTGTGTTAGGTTTACCTTGCAAGGGTTGAATCTCGATTCAGAATCGTCCGCCTCTCACGATGTATGAGACTGCTTAACCCCTTTATCACATAGAGTAACAAGAGTAATTATGTGATTATTAAAGATGATGTTTGAGTAAAGATTCTACCATGTTTGAATAGCTATAGGTGCTTACTTAGAATGGTTAATTCAACTAGAACCTGGAAGATAAAAATTGAAATTAAGGATCTACTCTTTGTTGCTTTTCAGCTGAAAACCCTACCCAAAGCTAAAAGCCAGCATGAGTCTAGTTATGGGCTAAGATATACCCAATTCCGGGTAAGTCTTGCTGAGTATTAGTATACTCAGCCTTGCTTTGTTGATTTAATTCAGGTAACCCTTCTGAGGAGCCCGCATTCATTACACCATGGCCTTACCCTTTGCCTGATGGTTGGTCCGTGGAATGGGATCCGTCCCCGGCCAACACAGACTCCGCCGAGTGATATTATGCCAGGGCTAGCATAATATCTGTAATGACGCCATGTATAATAACTCCGCTTTTCAAATTCCGTTGCTTTAATCAGAAACTCGAACTTGTGATGTAATAAACTCTCTTCTGTAAGAACAAATGTTATTTTGTATATTTTTGTAATATAACTGCCTGTGGTGTAAATTATTTTGGGCATTGTATCTCTGGACTCACCTTCGTGTGAGGTACCTTGTTAGATCCTGCGTTCGGTGGTTCATCGGGACGTTACCCGACAGACCAATAGTTTTATACCGTTTGAAGTGCGAGGTAGCCCTGCATTAAGGACTCGCGCACTTGAGTCGGTATAATTCAGGTTGGTTCTGCCACAGGCCCCCCGAACGAATTTGGCCCACGAGAGGCTCATGGCTCCTAGGAACACTTGGTTTTGATCCTCCTCTTCTCATCTTTAGAGAAGGTAATATGTCTCTTCATTGCAAGGCCATTATTAACCACGCCTTGCTTGAGCTCGTCTTCCCCTAAAAGTCATGCCAATTGAGAAAATAGGTAATCGAGTAGTGTCATCAAACCTAGGTAACTTGCTCTTCCTTCTACAACCACATATCTCATGTCCCTCTTCATCATCATAAGAGGCTTCTTCACTTGAATCAAAATATGGTGTATCATTGCATGCATCCATTTCTTCATCAACATATAGCTATGGTACTTGATGTCCATCTTGCACTAAGGCTTCACATATATCCTCCCTACATTTTGACCCCTTTCTTTACCATCTTAGCATGTCTTCTATATTGCTTGGCATCCTCATCTTCATCTGAATATTCATGCTCCCAAAAATTGTCACCATTGTACCTCTCCAAATCATTTGAAAGACTAGAAGTAGCTATTGGAACAGAAATGACATGATCATCTCCTTCTTGAACTAGACTCTTCCCCATCATACTCTAAATAACTCTCATCCTCATATTCTGAGTTTTCATGGACAACCTTTGTATGCACATTTTCAGCACTACCATCTGTTATGCACTGTAATTGCTTTTGATTTTCTATAGAAGTTGATTCTCTGACAGAAATGATTCAGTGGCAGAAAGTGATTCAGGATAGAAGCTACTTTTTCAGCTCCCAATATCTTAATTTATTTTAGAGAATCACTTCACAGAATCAGTATAAAATCACATCTCAAAAAAACTATTTGGCAAGCTCCTCCTGAATTCAGCCTAGATGCTGCTCTGGGAGCTCTGCCAAACAGGACCTAACATGTAGGAGCAGTCTTTGTCATCATTTAGAGGCCCCAAACCATTGAGAAGCTCTTTCCCAGGGAAATATCAATGCAAAAACATTGAATCTTTCTCGGTGATAATCATGTGTCTTTTCAAATTGGCAACGATCTCTGACACTAAAAACTTACCCCTCTCAATATATGACCAAGCTTCATATCCACTAACAATGTAAATGGTCTCCCCATGTGTGCACAAACTCTCGCCCCAAATGAAACCTCACTGGTAAGTAATTGAGATCATCCATCCAACTTGCACTGATAACAAAAGGCATCAATTAAATGGACACATACATGTGCAACGACATTGCCACAAACATGCAAAGGCATCAACTTATATCATTGAGGAAGAAGTAGGAAAACATGTTCTGTTTAACTGCTATGGTCCGCATCACATATTCAAAGAGGCGCTAAGAGTAAAGCTGCAGCTTGATTCAGTTAGTTGATTTTCAGCAGCACGTGTGAGTTTGATTCAGATTACCATTGGATTTGATTTAGTTGTATTGGGTGATCACTGCCGCCCAGCCATGACAAAAACAAAAATTCTCCAACATATCGTATTCCAATCTAAGACCCAAAGTCAATCCTTCCACATGTTATTCACGACATGCCTTGCAATGCGCATCCACATACATGAAAAAATCACCCCCCCCCCCAACCCCCATCAAAACCTACAACTCTACTGTTGGGAGGGCAAATCCGCACAAGAAAATAGGCACTCTACCGGCCGGACAAATTTCTCTACACCCTGTGCAACTAGAACCCTAGTCGATTGCAATCAATCCATCTCGCGGACAATTTCCCTACTCCCTGTGCCTAGGAATCATAGAACATTGCGCTCCAATTTTTTAGGCAAGAGGATACTCTAGGGTTAATTACTCAACTCAGTTCCTTCATAGTCTAGGACCCAACGTCATCGTCATTCTTGTCATCCAGTTCTTGCAGCGGCGAGAGCGGAGGGAGGATGGGGAACCAGCCGAGGATGAAGAACAGAAGCCGTGCGAAGGAGATTGGGGGCATGTAATGTAGTGCGGGGCTTGTTTTCTAGCGTCAGGTTTTGGTGTGTGAAGACGTGAATACATTGATCATAAGAGTTTACAGATATATAGGCAAAGTGCATGCGAAACTAAAGCTAATTAAGGCTAAACACAACAGTCGCTAACACCCCCCCCCCCGGCAGTAGGAGCATCAGTAGGCCGAACATTCATGCTGGAACGAAAGTCTTGGGAGACCATGGTTGGTAGGCCCTTCGTGAAGAGGTCGGCAAACTGCGAGGTGGTTGGCACATGTAGGACGCGAACAGCTCCAGTGGCGACCCGTTCCCGGACGAAGTGAAGGTCAATCTCGACGTGTTTGGAGCATTGGTGCTGCACTGGATTCGTCGAGAGGTAGACGGCACTCACGTTGTCGCAGTAGATGAGTGTGGCACGCTGGAGCGGCTGGTGAAGCTCTTGGAGAAGTTGATGCAGCCAGGAGGCTTTGGCGACACCGTTGGCGACGGCGCGGTACTCAGCCTCGGCACTGGAGTAGGAGACCGTCTGTTGATGTTTGCTGGACCAGGAGATGAGGTTGTCTCCAAGGAAGACGGCGTAGCCCGAGGTGGACTTGCGCGTGTCGGGACAACCAGCCCAGTTAGCATCAGTGTAGACCGTGAGGGAGGATGAAGACAAGCGGCTGATGAAGAGCCCAAGATCAGTCGTACCGTGCAAATAGCGAAGAATGCGCTTGATAGCCGTCAGATGAGGCTCCCGAGGATCATGCATGTGTAGACAAACCTGCTGGATGGCGTAGGTAACATCAGGGCGGGTGAAAGTGACGTACTGCAATGCCCCGACGAGGCTGCGGTAGACAGTAGCGTCAGCCACAGGGTCGCCGGAAGCTGATAGCTTGGCATGTGTGTCAACAGGAGCGCTGCACGGCTTGCAGCCAGTCATCCCGGCACGGTCCAGAATATCCAATATGTACTGCTGTTGGGATAGAACCATCCCAGTAGAAGAACGAGTGACGGTGATGCCCAGAAAGTGCTGAAGAGGGCCCAGGTCTTTCATAGGAAAAGCACTCTTCAGAGAGGCAATAACTTGCTGGAGAAGGGACACTGTTGAGGCAGTGAGAATAACATCGTCCACATATAGGAGAAGAAAAGCAATCTCTGTACCCTGATGGTAGATGAAAAGCGACGTGTCGGATTTGGCTTCAACAAATCCTAGGGACCGTAGGTGGGCGGTGAAGCAACTATACCATGCCCGTGGGGCCTGTTTAAGTCCGTAAAGGGACTTGTTGAGGCGGCAGACATAATCCAGATGCGAGGCATCAACGAAACCAGCGGGCTGAGAACAGTAGACCATCTCAGTGAGAGTTCCGTGAAGAAAAGCATTGTTGACGTCGAGCTGATGCACGGGCCAATCACTGGAGAGAGCAATATTGAGGACTGTGCAAATAGTGGCAGGCTTGACGATGGGGATGAAAGTCTCATCATAGTCGACACCAGGACGTTGGGTGAAGCCGTGAAGAACCCAGTGTGCCTTGTATCGATCAAGAGACCCATCAGAGTGAAGCTTGTGTTTGAATATCCATTTGCTGGTGATGACATTGGTGAGAGGCGGCTGGGGGACGAGGGTCCAGGTGTTGTTAGCGACCAAAGCCTGGAATTCATCCTCCATAGCATGCCGCCAGTTGGGATCGTCGAGAGCGTGGAGATAAGAGGAAGGGACCGGCGATAGGGCGACAGCCTGAAGGTTCAGGCGAGCCTGTCGGAACCCACCATTGGCACGGGTCTGCATGCCATGACTGTTGACGATGGGAGCCACCGGGATACTGCCAGCCGGTATCGATGGTGGGGCACTCGGTACCCACGGGAGGCGAGCGGAGCGGACACGGTTGACATCGGGTGGAACAGCCCAGCGCCATGGGCCGTTGGAGGATGAGACCTGCTGCAGTTCAGGCGCCAGAGGCTGCTGTAGTCCTGGCTCCATGGTAGGTGAGTCACCATGCGCCAACCCGGGAGAGGCACCAGTCGGCCCAGATGAGGCAGGGAGCCCAAGCGACGCTGCACTGGTAGGCCGCGGCAACCCAGGTGGAGGTGGCGACCTAGGTGGAGGCGGCGGGAGCAGGCCGCCAGGCACGAGAGGCCCAGTGCCCGCTGTTGGACCAGCTGGTCCAGGCCCAGCACCTGCGCCTGGTGCTAAAGTCGATGCGGCACCAGCTCGAGGCGGAAAGCCAGGTGGTGGGCCGCCTGGAGGACGTCGTGGCCCAGCACCATAGCTAGCAGGCGCACCCAGACTGTATCCTGTGAAGGAAACTCATCCAAAAACTCAAGATTAGTTGGAGCCGAGGGGTGGGGGCCTCAGCGAAGGGGAAAGACGACTCGTCGAAAATGAAGTGGCAGGAGATGAGGATGCGATTTGTGGTGACATCAAGGCATCGATAACCTTTGTGGTCAGGTGAATAGCCAAAGAAGACACACAAAGTAGATCGAGGGGCTAGTTTGTGCGGAGCAGTGGCAGTGGTGATAGGGTAGCACCTACAGCCAAAGACACGAAGCTGAGTGTAAGTAGGCGGGCGGCCGTAGAGTGCCTGATGAGGCGTTGAAAAATCAAGAGTTTTGGTAGGGTGGCGATTAAAAAGATAGGTGGCCGTATGAAGAGCCTCAACCCAAAAAGGAGGAGGAAGATGACTCTGAAACAAGAGAGAGCGGATGATATTGTTGAGAGTGCGAAGAACGCGTTCAGCCTTGCCATTTTGCTGGGAAGTGTACGGGGAGGACATGCGAAGCATAACCCCGCGAGAGCGAAAAAAAGAGCGGGAGGACGAATTTTCAAACTCACGGTCATTGTCACATTGAACACTTTTAATGGAAGCAGCAAACTAAGTGGCAACAACTGAGAAAAAATGAGAAATAGTAGAGAATGTGTCGGACTTCTGACGAAGAGGAAACGTCCACACGTGGTGGGAGCAATCGTCAAGAATAACGAGGTAGTATTTGAAACCACTGACACTAGGTATGGGAGAAGTCCACATATCACAGTGCACAAGGTCAAAGGCATGAGAGGCACGCGACTGCGAGTTATGAAATGGAAGGCGAACATGACGACCAAGTTGGCACGCATGACAGATGTCACCAAGAGCGACACCATTAGAACAAGAAATAAAAGAGTGACTAGCTAGGCGTGAGAGAGCCTCATGGCTGATGTGACCAAGACGGCGATGCCACAGCTGAGAGGAAACTCCAGTAACAAAAGCATGTGGTGGTGTAGTAGGGGGCACCGGGTGGTGGAGTGGGTAGAGAGGGCCGACGCTATTGCACCTGGTAATCAAGCGCCGGGTCCTGAGGTCCTTCACAGAAAAACCAAAGGGGTCAAACTCAACAAAACAAGCATTATCAGTGGTGAACTAACGAACGGAAACAAGGTTTTTGATTATGTGGGGGGAACAAGAACGTTGTCTAGGTGGAGAGGACCGACATGGGTAGAACCAGTGGCCGTGATAGGAAGCATAGTTCCATCTCCGACAATGATGGAGGAAGGGGTGGAGGAACTGGGTGGGTAGGAGTGGGACAATATACCATACTGGGACGCCATGGGAGCAGTCGCACCAGAGTCCATGTACCAGTCACCCGAGGGAGCCGGAGGAGCGAGCGTCATAGTGCTAAAAGCACCAGCGAGTGCCCGTTGATCCCACGGCCCAAAGCCACTGAAAGCCTGTTGCTGGACGGGCTGCTGGATGGTATGCTGCGGTGGAGGTGGCCCAAGAAGGCCAGGCGCACCAACCACCCCAGGCGCGCCAGGGGGCGGGAAGGAAGGTCCAGCGACCAGGCCGTGCGGGGGAGGTGGGTGCGTCGGTCCACCAGGCGACGTGGAGACGTGGTGCCCCCCGGGATCGGGCCGGGCCACATCTGGATTGTCCCAGCCCAGGGATTGTAGATTGTGGGCCGGTGGCCCGGGGGCGGGCGCGGGACGCCACCTAGGTGCTGTGCGCCTCCGGAAGCAGGGGCGTCGTCGGACTGGCCGCCGGATCCGCTGCCGCGGGAGCCAGTCCCACGCCGGCGTCGTTGATTGCCCCCTCCCGTTGCTCCACCCGATGGTCCGCCCGAGGCAGGTGCGGAGGCTGCAGACTTGGGGGCGACGACGAGAGCGGTGGGCGGCGAGGAAGACGAGGACGCCATAGTAAGTTCTTCGAGTAGTAATTCGGAGCGAATCTCGACGAAGGATGGGAGTGGGCGTTGGCGCTGGAGAAAGAGCCACAGGTTGTGGAAGCGCTCAGAGAGGCCGCGCAGAACGTTCGAGGCGAGGGCGCGGTCGGGGACGGGTTCGCCAAGCTCGACGAGGGAGTCGGCGAGGGTCTTCATGCGCCGGCAGTACTTGGTGACGGAGGGAACACCCTGGCACAGCGTGCGGAACTCGGTGTCGACGAGTTGGATGCGGGTCTCGCGGTTGCCGATGAACTGCTGCTCGAGGGCGACCCACGCGACTCGAGCGGACGGCGAAGGAGAGGAGACGATCTCGAACAGCTCCGACGTGATGGAGCCGTAGAGCCATGTGAGAACATGGAGGTCCATGCGAACCCAATGAGGAACGTTGGGGAAGACGGCGTCGCTCAGCACGTGGTCGGCGAGGGCGTACTTGCCAAGGACGAGGAGGAAGAGGTGCCGCCACTTGGAGAACGATGGGATGTTCAGGTCGAGGACGACCGGAATGAGTGCACAGATGTTGAGAACGCCCAAAGCTTGGGTGTGGAGGTCTGAGACAGCATCGGCGTCGGGTGCGTCATCGCCGGAGTCATCGGACGGTTCGTGGTCGTGGACGGAGCCGTCGGTAGCGGCGGCGCGCATGGCGTCAGCAGCCTCCTGGAGGCGGCGGCGCGCAGCAGCCAAGACGAGCTCGTGACGAGCCCCCTCGTCTTGAAGTTGACGTTGCGCAGCAGCAGCCTCCTCGGCCTGGGCGCGACGTGCGGCGGCAGCCTGATCGGCGAGACGCGCTTCGTCAGCGCGAGCAGCGGCGGCCGCCGCGGCAGCCGGGTTGTCGTCGGCCATGGGCAGGGAGAAGCGGAAGCGGTAAGGTTTCACGAAAGAAACGCAAATGATACTACGAAGACGTGAATACATTAATCATAAGAGTTTACAGATATATAGGCAAAGTGCATACAGATATATAGGCAAAGTGCATGCGAAACTGAAAAAGAAACTGAAGCTAATTAAGGCTAAACACAACAGTCGCTAACAGTGTGGACTCGCTCAATTAGCTTAGGCGGAAGAGACTAAAGACCTTGCGGTTTGGTTCTGGCCACTTGCTGCGGTTCGGCTATTGCCCAGATATTCCGCGTCACGCGTCAAAGCAAATTACAATCAGTCAAAACCGCTCCATGTCGGCAAAACCGGATGGCAATTAATCCAGCTTAAGGACTAAATAATCTAGTACAATACGAAGGAGAGAGTAAATTAAGCCAATATTTTGGTGAGGAGGTGAGATGGACCAAGTGAATAGGTGAGGGGAGTCGAATGGACTTTTTCCTTGTATAAAAGTAGGCTTGCATTTGTCTAGAAGATGGATGGTAATTCATGAATGAACCTATTCCTCTGTATATGAGAAACCGGATAATAGATATTTTCGTGTTGATCGAGTGCCAATCTTTCCTCCACCATCAGAATAGCAAATCCGAAGAGAAATACATACAACATGATATATGTACAGGCTATTTGCACAAACAACACAACTCCAGTGCAACTATGTAACACCCCCATCGAGTGCCATACCTTCGGCTATCTTTCAGCAACGATCCCCAATGCGGCCGGGCTTGTCCTCTCCGCCATCTCCAGAGCCCCTGGCGCCGCCGCCGCGGCCTTGGGCTAGCCCTTGGGCGGCCGGTCCACCACGTCGGCTCGGCACACGGGGCACGCGCCGCTCTTCCTCAGCCACGAGTCCACGCACTCGGCGTGGAAGCTGTGGTCGCACCGCGGCAGCCGCCTGCACCGGTCGCCGGGCTCGAACGCCTCCAGGCACACCGCGCAGTCCCCGCCCTCGGCGCCGTCCGCGGCCTCGGCCTGCTTGAAGACGTGGCACGGCAGCGCGCCGAGCTCGCCGGCCGATAGCCCCCCGCCGCCGCCCGCCCCGCGTTCCTCGTCAGTAGTGGTGTGGGAGGTGCCGCGGGAGCCGAGCCCGCGCCGCAGCGCCCAGAAGACCACGAGGATGTGGACGACGAGCATCAGGGAGACGCCGGCGATGAGCAGCACCACGGAGAGGATCTCGGTTGCGTTCGTCATCCTAGCATACAGTAACATTGTTGTATCTAGAGACTAAAGGTTATGGATGGATCAGAGGAACTGCCCGGGCACGGACAGGCTTTGCATGTCTCCATGGATAATGTGAAATTCCTCTTGCTTTGGATATGGAGACAGACACCGAGATATAGTGTTCAAGTGTTAGGAGAAACCAAAGAGGAGGCCGACGTGGACATTATCATCACATCAGCACAGTAAAGCATAGGGTTTATTTGTATTGTACATGCGAGTTACTGATAAGTACAAGGAAGAAAACGAATGGTGCAGCTGTTTTTTTTTCTTTGAGATAGTTGTGTGTTTGCTCTCTTAAATTACCTAATCATACCTTAGGTATGCATGCCATCAACAGTAACCACACAAATAGTACGATCCAATCTGATATTCTGATTCATAGCAATATGCCCGTTTAGAAAGAGGATGGCATTTCATCTTCTTCCTTGACGCTTGCTAATAGGTCGTCGACCAAAGGGAGGGAAAATATTTCAACCATATCTTTGGATGGACATTCCTTTGGGAAAAAGAAAGTGCAATGATAATATGCATTCTTTTATTCACAACAATTCACTACCACTTGTCTTGTTATGATAGGACAGTAAGAGTACTAGAGCCCCTTTGGCAAGGTTTCTTGAGTGGCTCCAAAACCGGCTTCTCATAGAGCCCAGCCAAACAGTGGAACCGGGAACTGCTTCTGTGCCGGAGCCCCTGAAAACACAATGACTGGAGCGGTTTGGATGAGCGGGAGTCAGAAAACGTGGCTCCGTCCGGCTCCGCACAGCTCCTCTGCCTCACTTGCCTTTTTGACCTCCGGATGGCGCGAGTGGAGGCCCGCGGCACGAGCAGAGGCTGCCGGGGGCGAGCCCGATGCGAAGGTGTCAGCAACCGGCGCGAGCCCGAGGCGGAGAAGGAGGCGGCCGCCGGCGTGAGACCGAGGCGGAGGAGGAGGCGGCAGCGGCAGCCGGCACGAGACCAAGACAGAGGACGAGGAGGCCGCCGGCGCGAGCTCGAGGTGGAGGACGAGGCGACCGCAGGTGTGAGCTTGAGGCGGAGGGCCGAGGCGAAGGCAGCATGCGCCGGCGCACGAGCGTGATGCGGAGCCATGGAGGAGGCCTGAGGTTGGGGCGGCGTGCCGACGGGGGTGGTGGTGCGAGCCCGAGGCAGTAGCGGAGGGCAGCAGCGCGAGCAGGAGGCGTGGGAGGGGGCCGGCCCATGCGGGGAAGAAGGGGATAATGAGGAGAGATAATGGGAAGAAAGAAAATAAGAAAAAAAACAAATAGAAAGAAAAAGAAAAAAATAGAAAAAATAATGATATTACGGACATTTGATCTATTTAAACAACTAAACAACTGAACAAGCTATTTTGCGGGTAAAATTTTTTCAAAACAGTTTCAGCTCCATCGGAGAAACCGCTCCATAAAAGATACTACAGCTAGAGCCATTTCACTCGCAGAGGGAACCGTCCAGCCGGAGCCGTTTCAGCCACACCGGGAACCTGCGAAACGTACCGCTGCTATATGTTGATGGAGCAGTTAGAAAACTGATCGACGGGATATTAAACTATCCACTCATTGCGCAACGATGCAAGTTGAGACGACCGACTTCTGACAGCAGGTCGTGCACGTACGTCATTTTGGATTTTATTACAAGCCACTAGGCAATCACGCTACATCAGATTTGCAGACAGACAAAACTGGCGAGCTGAGATGCGACGCACAACATGACATCAATGAGTAAACAAAGGGAAAGGGAAAGGCTCAATCTTTTATGTTTTAGCTCCGTGTAGATAATTGGTGCCTCGATAAACGATGGTGCCTGGGGGTCTTCATCGTGAGTAGCCTCCTATCAACCTATACATAGCGACCCATGACCAGTGTTAATACATGGACACAACTTAAGCTGAAATGCTGGATAACGAGGCAGTTCGATCAAGCCCAATCGTTACGGCTCGGCTCATTTAGATTTCATTGCTCCAGCGTCCTTCATCACCACCGGTTTAAAATAGCCATCACCGTCGGTTTTGATAGGAGGCTATCACTGCCGGATCCGGAACCTGTGATGTTGGGGATACCATCACCACCGGTTCGAGGTACAAACTGGCGATCATCCCCATTCATGAATATAATAATCTAAGAATGCTATGTATATCTATATCATCTGATTTTATAACTAATGGACTTCAAATCCATTATTCATGAAATTGAATCTAAGAATTCTAAAATTTTAATTTAATAAAAAATATCATCTCTACATATAGATTTCCAATTTATCAAGTTTGTTCATGATCATAATCTAAGAATGCTACGTATATCTACGTCATCCGGTTTCATGAATAATAGACTTCAAATTCATTATTTATGAAATCGAATTTAAGAATTCTAGAATTTTAATTTAATCAAAAATATCATCTCTACATATAGATTTTCAATTTATCAAGTTTGTTCATAAATATCATAATCTAACTATCTACATCATCAAATTTCATAAATAATGGATTTAAAATCATTATTCATGAAAATGAATCTAAGAATTCTAGAATTTAAAAAAATAATTCAAAATATAATTTAAACTAAATGTTAAGTTTCATGACCGGTGTTCCCTACATATACCTACATCATCAAATTTTATAAATAATGGATTTTAAATTCATTATTCATGAAAATGAATCTAAGAATTCTAGAATTTAAAAAACTAATTCAAATTATAATTTAAACTAAATGTTAAATTTCATGACCGGTGTTCCCTACAAATGTGTATATGTCCCAAACATCAAAATTAACAAAGATCCTTTACATCCCAATTATCACAATTAAAAAATGCCCTCTAAAGTAAGAAAGAGTTTCTACATCCCGATCATCACAATTTTAACAACGATCTACCATGAATAGCTAGTTTGTACCTTGAAATCAAATATGTGAAGTCCAACTCTTAAAATTTAATAAGCCTCCATGAGGACTTTTGATGAGAAATGATCCTAAAATGAAGACGGAGACTCTTCGTGATCACTTCATTACAAAATGCATTATTAATCCAAAGATAAAGGGTATGAATTAAATGGATTGCTAGTCACTAACCTTGGCACAAGTTGTTGAAGTCAAACAACAAAATTTGGATGAGGAATGGTCCTAAAATGAAGGAAAAAAAAGCTCTACATGAGTAATTCATCACAAAATGCATGGTTAATTCAAAGAAAATGGTAGGAATCAAATGAATTGCTAGTCAACAACCTTAGAACAAGTTGGTGTAGTCCATACATCAAGAATGGGAAGTTTCCTTGTGGATTTTTGCAAAATCCTCATAGAAACTCCGCAAAATCCAGTTGCAACAATGGATGACAGAAGTGTGGCCGTTGGGGTGGAGAAGAAAGGTGGTGGGAGGAAGAAGGAGGGTGGGGATTTTGTACTGCATAGGTTCATCATCACTGGTTCATATTACGAACTGGTGATGATTGCCAGTTTGTGGCTTGAACCGCCGGTGATGACCGTCTGTATCATCAGAGCTGGTTCCATAGGACTAAGGCCACCAACTTTGAAAATGGCGGTGATGGGGTGTTTGGAAAGTGTATTTCTGTAGTAGTGTTTGCTCACTTAATTAGCTAGATAAAGGCTCAGCTCGGCTCATTAGGATGTTGAGCAAGCTTGTTAAGCGGGGTCGCTGCTGGGCGCTCATTCGCCACTACTGTTAGCAGCGACTGAACGGCCATCGCTACTACTGTTCTTCCTCTTCTTATTCCTCTTCCTTCTTAGCTCCTCCCCACCGTGCTGCCCCACCACCACCCGCCTCCACTGACACCGGCGGCAACTCGCAGCCATGCCGCTCTTCCCATCTTGTGCTCCCACTTCATCCCCCGCCCTTCCAAACCACCTTTCTCTGCGCCCCCACTACTGGCACCGCCCACTATAGATCCTCCACTGCCTAGCCAGCAGCGCCATTGACACCCAGCCTCCGCCACCCACAATCCGCCTCCACCGCCGGGCCTAACGCTGCAGGCAACCTTCCATCTAAGGCAGCCACTGCCCACCTCGAAACTCAAATCCCTAACCTTAAACCCCTCCCAACCCACCGCCGCCGACCTCGCGCGACCTCCGCCCGCGGCCGGCGGCACCTCGCCGCCGCGCCACTCCCCTACCTCCTGTTGCAACCCCCTCCATCCTCCGACCTCCTCTTCCGCTCTAACGGCAACACTATAATGTGTTCGTTCACTGCTATTGGTAGCAGCAAATGTTCGCTATCTAATGATTTTGGCAAGCTTAATATATTATTGCCGCAAAAATCGGACAGTAAATCTTGCAGAGCATGACACGCTAAGGTCTGGGGGTTCTGCTTATCTCCAGTGCAGGTCGTGCAAATCGGGTTCAGCGCGTGCCAGTCAATTTGACCTGCAATTAATGAGGGAAAAGAAATTTAATCAATAAAATAACAGGGAACGTATCGGCTAGAGTTTCGAACAGTTTTGAGAAAACGCATCGGCTAGAACGTCCGATACATGAATATGTTCATCAGCTATAAAGCCGATTCCACAACTAAGCAGGATTAAGAAATAAAAACCTAGCAATTAAATGCACACGTTTAATTAGACTTAATTCATCCTCACCATTAGTTAGATCGGATCCAGTGGAGACAGCGCTAACGGTAGGATGATAAATTAAGCATAAATATCTGATGCATTAACTTATGTCAGAATCTATTCTTAGCATTAAGCCCACAATCGTCCATAAGGCCGACGGAAACCTCTAAGCTACCCCAATCATGTCGTCGTTGACCGGCAGACACATCGAACGGATAGGATTTGTCCCGGCATCATCACTCAAGGATCGGACCTAACCGAGACTACGTGAGATAACAGTGTTGGTGGTAGGAAAATAATCAACGAAGTTCATGATTGTAGACAACTTAGTGGTGGTAGGAATAATCAATGAAGAGATTGGCTATAGATGTTCTGCAGAAAAATTAGATAAAGCCGATAACTTGATGATTACCACTGGATAAATTATGAAAGCTATTGAGAACCAGCAAGAGATCGAATGATGCAACCTTGTAAGAACTTAATAGAGATTGATAACTTGGTAGATTGAACTAGACAAAACTACAGCGATACGCCAGAAGCTAAAGTCTAGATAATCTGATAAATGCGAACTTACCAACAAGCCAGAGATCGATCGGATGCAGCCCTACTTGCTAAACAATTCGGCGAGAAAGTACTCTACTTCTACTCCTAGGGTTTCGGTGAAGCGCTGGAAAAAGTGTTGTATTAAATTGATGATTATTCTTTACAAAACCTAAGGTCTACTATATATAGTCCAGTGCTAAGACTCCAGGTCGAATACGACTGGTTACAAACTTGACTCAAAAGTGAAAACTTACTATATCTACAAGATAAAACAGAAGGAAACCGGACTCCCGCAAGATCTTCTGCTGATATCATCTTCCAGTCCGATTCAAACTTCTCCCACATGTCTCTTTGACCGAATCCTAGTCCCCTGACTCATGCCACATCATCTTTGACTGCGGCTCGTGACGATCTGGACCGGATCTCCTTCACTTCAAGGAGAACAGGCATCGGCATCGGCCTTCCCCAGACCCTCCATCGGCTCTAATTTTACTTACCAAAATTATACTTGCAAATTTTTGGCCACAACACATATATAACAGATGCATGATACAAGATTCAGTTTCTACTTAAATCAATCCAACATCATTTGAAATGTTCAAATGGAATGAACATGGACATGGCAGGCAATGCAGACATCAGTACATGTACATTACTACATCAGGTCATGACCATCATCCATGCTTTGCACAAAGCTGACCACCAACATGCAAAAATCACTTGACTGAAGCACAAGTGACAAATACTGAAATGGACATGCACATCAGCAGCTTGCAGCTGCATGGCACATCAACATATACGTATTGCATCTAATTTTTTATTTCTGCACATGCAGCTTAATATTGAGGCTTCCCACACCGGTTACCCGCAACCCGCTGCACCAACGAGATTGTCTCTAGTATTGCTTTTATCTCTTCACCGATTACAATTAAAAATCCACGAGATTGTTTGTAATTTCAGCAGGAATCTCATATTCTCGGTGATTGTTTGTCAGCTGCAGCTTGATTTATGGTAGAACACTCTACGACTGCTAACGGCGTACCGAAATCAAACATCAAAAGAATGGCAACTCGTCGAATCGGGCCTGTTTCTAGTGCAGCAACATGTGGATCAGCATGTCGTTGCAGGCGTCCATGGCGCCGGGCAGGCACCAGTGCAAACAGTCGCGCGACACGTTGAACCTGTCGGGCTGCCACAGCCGGTACTTGCTCGGGTGCGCGTCCGGCCGCAGCGCCATCGCCTCCGTGGCGTCGAGCAGTAGCATCCTCGCCCCCTTCCCCTCCCTCCCCGCCGCCGCCGCGGCGAACTCCCCGGCCTGTATCGCGTACATCTCCTTCTCCACCGCGTTCATCTCCCACCCGCCGCGCGCGAGCGGCCGCGTCCGCTCGCAGTCGCCGGCCGCGTTCCACGTCCCGTTCTCGTAGTGCGACGGCGAGAGCGTGCGCACGACCACCGTCCTGGCGCGGCGCCGGCCGCCAGGCCCGGGCGCGCCCGCGGCGGCCGCCGCCGCCCGGAGCGCGGTCCGGAACGCCTTCCGCAGCGGGTACCGGAGCGTGAGGTCGGTGACGTTGGGCGCGAGGCAGCCGTTACACCCGACGAGGCGGCCGCGCTCGTGGAACATGGACGGGCGGAAGAACCAGCTCCCCGCCGAGACCACCACATAATCAAACTCGCCGGCGCGCACCGCCCACCCGGCGTCCGGCTCGTCGAGGTGGAGGCTCCACAGGCCCGCTCCGCTCCCAGTCGGCCCGTCCGGGTCCGCCTCGACGGCGCGGACGAGGAACGGCGACCAGAACGACGCGACCGTGAACCCGTGCCGCCCGAAGCGGTACGCGTGCCTCGTCGCGTTCGTCCACGGCGACGGCCGCTCGGCGCGCGCCAGGAGGCACACCAGCGAGTGCATCTGGTTCCTGGCGAGCGAGTCCCCGACGAATGCCATGGACCTGCCCCTCGCCGCGCGCAGGAACCGCGCCGCGTCAAGGCGCGGCAGCTCGCACCCCGCGGGGCGCCACCGCCACCGGACGAACCCGAGGTCCGGCCGGCCGTACCGCGCGCAGTCGTAGTGGCCGTGGATCACGGGGCAGGTCTCCGTGGTGTAGCGCGGCGCGCCCGGGTCCGGCACCCACTCGCCCTTGAAGATGTTGCACGACAAGTTGCTGCCGCCATGGCCGTCGTCGGTCGCCACCGGCGGCAGCAGTGGCTCGCGGTGGTCGGGCAGGATCACGACGGCGAGGATCAAAAGGCACGTCGCGAGGAGGGCGGCGGGGACGGCACAATGGATGATGGGGTATGGAAGCTTGATTTCATGAAACTTCATTCTGGCAATCAGATCCCAAGACTAACAAGTAACAATAGATTAGCGATTCAGAATGGAAATATTCATTGTTCATGACTGGTGTATGGGCATATATAGATTTTTCCCGTACTGTTTCATGAACGTTCAAGAGTGATGATCTTATCGGAATCTGGAGTCAGAATCTGTTGATGCCGAAAATGGCAGCGACGAATTAATGTTCCACACTGGTATACGTAATTAGCAGCGACGAACACCACCTGTAATGGTGGATTGCACGCGTGCGGTTATGAGATCCAGCTGTTAGTTCTTGGGGCCTCCTTGGTTCTGTAAAGCAGAAAGGTCCCAAGTGCTAAACAGGTGGGGTTATCTGAGACCTTGGACACTGGCTACCTGTAAACATGCCTAGCAGTAGCTCTCCCTTTAGCTCCGGTTATGTTTGACCGGCCTGCCAAGGTCATAATAAAACTTGAGTTCACCAGCGGTTCAAAAATGGCATGGTCCTTCCACCTTCCTTCTGGATTCCAAAGAAAGTTCCTAGAACATTCCTCGATAACACATGATTTTTCTTCGCTTTTTCATTAAAGGATGCACACACACCTGCAATTACGCGCTCTATCGCACGTTTATATAAATAAAAATGTTGAAGTTGAAGCACTCTACTGGAAACTAGTAATATGTTACATTATTCTTTTACGTAAATACTACGTTTTTGCCTGCCATCGCCACAAAGCCGAAAAACTTTCAAACGCAATAAGAAGAGCATGAAAAACATGATTGATTGTGAACATTATGCTTTGCACAATTAAAGTAGCGTGCTTTGTTCTCAATGCATTTTGATATCTATTTTGGTCCAACATGAGAACATCCTTGATCTTACTACTGCGCATGAACCTTCATAAACAAACTAACCATTTTTAAACCATAAAAAATTAATTTTTTTTCATGTGAACTAAATATGAGTTATCTAAATTTGTATACCCAAATTTGCCTTGAGCAATAACACCAATACTAGGAGTTAATTCATAAAATATACTACTATTAATACCATGAATTAATTGATTTTTTTACTTGATTTCTCAAAACCATGTCAAGGGTAAATAACTTTGTTAAAAACTCGAATATAGATTTTTGGAGGGAATCTTTATTTCAAATCTAAAATAGCTATATGTCAGATCCATGAAAAATGAGTTCTATTGTTTTAGAGCATACAGTAAAAAGTTCCATGATTTTTGGAAATCATCTTACGGGTAAATAGCTTAGGCCAGAAATCAAATATAGCTTCCAGGAAGAGTTTTTATTTCAAATCTGAATCGTAATCAACTCGCGTGACAACTCGATTAATGCTTTAAGGAAGAATTTTTCTTTCAAATCTACAATAGGTGTTAGAGTACCAGATCCATGCAAAATGGGTCATTGTTGACTTATATCAAGTATTCAAAAAAATTCATAATTTTTGAAAACCAACTTAGGCCATTCTCAATTGGAAGTTTCATGAGCATTAAATTCCATGTTACATCAACAAAAATGCTAACTTGGCGAGGTCGTTATGAAGAGAGAGAATGTAGTAGTTTTATCAGATGAGAGAGAGGAGTTTATCCCAATGTAGTAGTTTTATCAGATGAGAGAGAGGAGTTTATCCCTATGACACCCAGCGGGCATAGTTACCAAGTCTCTAGTCTTGGTAACATGAATGAAACTGTGCACTAAGAGTGGCCTTATTAAGTGAACTTAGTGAAAACTCAAATATAACTTTTACAGGAAGAATTTTTATTTCAAATCTATGGTAGATTTGATGCAAGATCCTAGCAAATGGATTGACATTGATTTATATTATCTACCCAAAATTTTTAGGATTTTTAAATATTATCTTGATGTTAAACGTCTTACCTTAAAACAAACATAGGTTTTTAGATGATTTTTTATTTTAAATCTAGGGTTGCTACAGTATTATATCCATAAAAAATGGTCAAATATTGATTTATAGCACATACTTCAAAATTCTCAAGATTTTTAGAACTTTGTGTGGGGGGGGGTGTGGGGGGATGGGAGGGGGAGCTGGGAGAGGGCGGATCGAAATGGGGTGGCACCAAATACCCTTTACGTTCATTTTAGTAGTAAGTAGATAGAAGAAGGTGCATAAATACTAATAGTAACAATAGAGGTTTGAGATGAATAGGCTATTTGCATACTTGAGTCAGTGAACGTATTAGAATTTATCATATTCCTTACTGGAGATTTGGGGTCCTTTTTTTCCATCAACCCAATGGGTACAATAACAAAATGTAGATTTGAGGATACCGTAGTGATATATAAAAGAAAAATGCAAAAATCACCTCTTAGATCACTAAGATTTTAAGATTCCACTCTATATAAGTGGTTTGTTGTAAATGCCCATTGCAAAAATCACCTCTTAGTTCACTTAGATTTTAAGATTCCACTCTATGTAAGTGGTTTGTTGTAAATGCCCATATCCCTTTTCTATAGTCCACCAAATGTATAGGAATGGGAATTTCCACGAGATAATCGTGGCTTGAGACCTGACCTAACAATAATGTGTTTCATCATGAGGACTTGGGCTTTATGTTTTTCTAGAAGTTTTGAGCTTTATGTTGCAGATAAATAGGTAGGCCATCTCAAAATTATTGCTCCCTAGGGGTGGTATACGTCCTTAATTTTAGCCTAAATAATTTAAAGGTCGGGCTCTAAAAGGATCGGGCTCTAATTTTATATAATTTTGAGCTAAAAATATTAAGTGCCAAGTTGGATTATGAAGAGAGTATTAAGATCATGATCCATTACCACCTGTAATTACTCCCATGGGTTTAATTTCAGCCCATCTATGCGCAAGCAAACTGATCCTCCGCTCTGTTTTGCGAGGAACTAAGCAGCATAACAAGTACTTTATACATAACCACCGTGATACCGCTGAGCTTGCAGTACACTTCCACACACGCTCGGCGGCTCGGGCGCGAGCGAGTCCCAGACGAAGGCCTCTGAGGCTCTGACATGCCCTGGTCTCGAAAAGAAAATGGCATGTGACTTGCCCCTCGTCACGGAGCAGGTGCCGCTGGGCGCTGGTGTCGTGAGGGCGCGGCCGGGTCCGGCACCAACTCTTGTCGCAGGCCGGCGAAATGGGACATGCCGTTCCGTTTCAGGGAGGCCAGGTGCAGGTTAGAAATAGCAGGAGCCGTGACGAGCAGGAGAAGGGATGAAACATCTGCTGCTGCCGCCGCCGCAGGTCTTCCTCGCAGTCGCAGGGGAATTTCGTTTTCCCATAGGTGAAGAAGATATGGGAGACCTCATTGCCCTGCGAGTTGCGACCGTGTACAGGAAAAACGTACGAGCGGCGTGACTGCATTCACTGGCCGGACAGCCTGAACGTATTTGTCACCCAGCAGTTTGTCGCTTATATATGCGCATTATCACTATCCAAAAACCATGTTCACATTAGTTAATTCGGATGCTCAATTAGCTCGGACGACGATCAAGAACGATCGGAGAAAAGCACACGGGCCACAGCGGTGATGTCCGCATGCCGCGTGAATCACGGTCAGGATGGATCCTGCAGGAGCATCTGGAGCAGCATCTCGTTCCAGGCGTCGATGGGCCCCGGGAGGCACCAGTGCACGCAGTCGTTGTACAGCGTCACGTTCTCGTGCGCCCAGTGCCCGTACCGGCTCGGGTGCCCGTCCGGCCGGAGCACCATCGCCGCCGTCGTGTCCATCAGCACCAGCCTCGGCGCCCTCCCGCCGGCTTCCGCAGCCGCCTTGGCCCTGGCGAACTCCTCCACCTGCGCCGTGTGGAAGTCCAGGTCCAGCCCGGCCATCCGCGCCTCGCTCGCCGCCAGCGGCCGCGTCCGCCGGCAGTCGCCGCCGCGGTCCCACGGCCCGCCCTCGAAGTGCGACGTCGGCGACAGCGTCCGCATGATCACCGTCCCGTTGAACGCTGACCCGGGCCCCGTGAGCGCGCGGAGCGCCGCGCGGAACGCCATGCGCAGCGAGTGCCGGTGCGTCAGGTCCGGGACGCCCGGGGCGAGGCAGTAGTGGCAGCCGACCACGCGCCCGGCCTCGTAGAACATGGCCGGGCGGGCGAACCAGTTGGCCGCCGAGAGGATCACGCGGTCGAAGCCCGCGATCCCGGAGACCCAGGCGGCGTCCGGCTCGTCGAGGTGGATCGCCCACATGTGGCGGGCGGGATCCGGCTGGTAGCCCCTGACGAGGAACGGCGACCAGAAGATGGCCACGGTGAAGTTGTGGGACTCGTAGTGCATCGTCCGGAACTCTGGATCCGCGGTCTTGGAGATGTCCTTGGGGTACGCCACCTGCCAACAATCCGAGCAAATGACATCACCATTCAGCAGAAATCACAATCCGAATTGGATCCATTTTAATCTGACAAGAGTCAATAATACATAGAATTGAACTAATTAATTTTGGCCGCATTAGTAATAAGTAAGTAAGTAATTACTCGTATACGAACTATACCTTGGTGAGGAGGCACATGAGCGACTGCATGTGGTTCCTGGCGAGCGAGTCGCCGACGAAGGCCATGGACGTGTCCCTGACGGCGTCGAGGAACGCCTCGGCGTCGAACCGCGGGAGGTCGCAGCCGGCCGGGCGCCACCGCCACCGCAGGAACCCGGTGTCGGGGCGGCCGTACTTCATGCAGTTCTGGTGCTCCTGGATGAGCGGGCAGGTCAGGTTGGTGTAGTATGGCGCGGCGCCGTCGGGGACCCACTCGCCCGGCCGGAAGATGTCGCAGCCCGGGGGCACCTGGGGCGCGGCGGCCGCGGCGCCGGCGCCCCGAGGGGTGCCGCCGCCGGGCGCCGATGGCGGGACGACGACGGCGACGCCGGAGCGGTAGGCGTCGAGGGAGGACGGGGCCGGCGCGCGCCGCGCGGCGGCAAGGAGGAGGATGAGCGCGGCGACGGCGAGCGCCGGGAGGAGCGAGGCCGCGGCCGGGGTGACGGTGACGGCGAGCTGGAGCTTCTGCACCGGCAGGTCGGCAGCGAGGCCCAGCAGGCGCTGCCGCAGGCGGCTGCGCCTCTGCTGCTCCGCCTTCGCTTGCATCTCGCCCGCGGCGGAGTGAGCGAGAAGCTGGCGGAGAGCTACTGGGCTAGTGGTGCAACGGGACGGTAAAAAAATTGCTGTCCCTGGTGCTACTGGTGTCGTTGCCGGCTGTCGGGCTGTGCAGCAGTAATTTCTAATATCCAAGGACGGATGTGGCGCGGCGCATGTGATGTGTGGCCGGCCGCGCACGGGCCCGGACACGCTTTATTCGGGCTGCTGCTGCCTGCTGCGTCCTCTCCTGGTCCTGGGCGTTTCATCAATCCGCCGATCACGTGGGGGACCAAGTGGATGATGCGGCCAGGACGCCCCCGGCTTGTTTAAACACACCGGCGGCAAACCTCACTCTGGCTCTCTCTTGATGGTTCAGAATTTTCGAGAAGCTGGGTCAGAATTTTCGAGAAGCTGGGGCCTGTGAGAGCACGAACCTTATGAATGCACGGCACCAATGTGCCACGTAAAGGGAGGCAGTCGCACCGCCCTGTCCCGCCTGGCATGATCGGAATCGAGCGCCGGCAATGATCGGAAGCACTACCGGCCGGCAGCGGTCATCAATCTTGCCGCGTCTCATTCTCACCTTTGTTTCGAGTTTTTTTAAAAAATAGGGTTTAAAAAAATTAAAATTCGAAAAAAGGGTGCTAGTTGGGAACAATTCGAAAAATAGGTACCTCCCGCCCGTTGATCGGGTGGGAGGTGTGGGGCCGGGGACATCCCGCCCATCCATCGGGCGGGATGTTCCAAAAATATTTCCACGCCCCTCCCGAGAGCCTCTTCGCTAATAAGAGGTCGCTGAGGAAGGAATCCCGCCCGGTCAGAGGACGGGAGGCACCCCGCACGGCCAGTGGGCGGGATGTTCCCTGCTTAATTTTTTTGTTATTTTTTGTTGGAATTTATGATTTACAAACTATTTGAAATTCAGACTTTTTTCTAATACAATATTTATTCGCCATACTCTTTTGTACGCATATAAAATTTTAATTCAATTTTACGAAGAAGATTGCTGTATGTAAAACTCGTATGAAGATGGTTAAACGATAATGTTTTGCAACGTAGAATCCAAATATTACGATAGTACAATACATCAACCAATTAAAAAGAAAATAGTATCATACAAAAACAGTTTAAATATGAAAAGTCCACCGAATCAGGAGTATCTACCCCGCCTGTCCCGGACCTCGCGCTCTCTTGGTCCTCCCCCCTAGTCCTAACCCGTCGGCGTATGTGGTCCTCCGAGTACGTAAATGCATCTGGAGCACGGTGAGGACGAGGCAGAGGAGGTGCAGGCGTGAACGGGTCATCCTGGGACTGTGCACCTGGAGCGTCATACGTCTGGGAGGGACCAATGATGTCAGGCTCGGCGCGGCGCCGCCCACCAACTCCGACCAAGTGGCGGAGCCGCCCTCCCAGTCGTCCCAGTCCGGCACACCGAATGGACCACCGTATGCAGGAGCTCCCGTCGACCATGCATGCTGAGCATAGCCCTGAGAGTACGGTGCAGCTGATGCAGCTGGCATCGAACCCGACGGGAGAGACGTTCCTGGAGCATAGGCGCCAAACGTCTGAGGCTCCATTCTTGCAGGAGGAGGTCCCATTGCCGTCGAGTGCATGACTATAAAAACAAACGAAATTAGCCGTGTAAATCAAAGGTGATCGAAATGGTAAATATAAAGGACTTACAGCTTGAACTAGTGGTAGTACCGCTGGACGCTGCATGCGGTGCTACAGAGGTCGACGGGCCAGCTGTGTACATGTGGGCGGACGCATGAGATGAACTGGAGGCCCCCACGTCGTCTCTGCCGCGACACGTCAGTGCACGTACGTGGCAGCAAGCACTGCCGATCCCTAACTCCACCCTGATACCTGGCCCGGCTCCGCATTCGTAATCGCGCGCACGTATTGCATGAGCACCTTGTCCACATAATTGCCGGTAGAGTTGCAGAAAAGAGTCCAGCTGAACAACCACAACAGATATGCCTCCAGGCATCGCGACACCTCGTACTGCCCAGCCAGAGGGTGCAGATCCTGAGTCTGAAATATATTTGTTCAATACTTAGAGGTAGTCACATATGATTCAATTAAATTAATTAAAAAATAATTGGACGTACCCTAAATTGTATTACTCAACTCTTGGCGGGGCCGGGCAAATCAGGTACGTTCACAAAAAGTGGCGGGTTCGCTGGAGCAAACCGCTCCTGCAGCTCCGCCCTCCAGATAGGTGGCACAGCAACCGGGCCAACAGCTTCACCCGCAATGGGAAGCCCGAGCAGGTACGACACGTCCTGCAACGTGGGGGCCATCTCCCCGCACGGCAAGTGGAACGTGTGCGTCTCCGGACACCACCTGTCCGGCAACGCTGCAAGTAGAGAGCGGTCCAGCTGCATCCGCTTCTTGGCGCCACCGTCTTGGCCGTTGCCGGCCTGAAGCATACGTGCGAGTGAGAGCAAACCAGCCTCACGTAACCTGTATATTTTGCATTGTGGTTACAATTATCGTACAAGCTATACATTAGTTTTATAAAAAAATAAAAAGTATCACCTGTCAAGCCAGCGGTCGTCCAGGTGCAACAACTCCTTTGCTACACGAGGGCGCAACTCGTGAAGCTCCTGCCCTTCCACCGCTGCCAGGAACGGCCTGTGCCGTTGGTCGATGTTCACGTCAAGGAGCTCCGGTGTCTGCGCCATATCTGCATGAAAAATATAAGTACCGTAAGACATATTCCTACAAACAATTGAAAATACTAAAAACTATTTATAATAGAACTGCCCTAACAAATATTTCTAAAAACTATTGAATTACTAAAAACTATTGAATTACTAAAAACTATTCAAAATATAACTACTCTAAGAAATATTCCTAAAAACTATTGAAAATATAAAAAACTATTTAAAATATAACTACCGTAAGAAATATATCTAAAAAATTACTAAAAACTATTGAATTACTAAAAACTATTCAAAATATAACTACCCTAAGAAATATTCCTAAAAACTATTGAAAATACTAAAAACTATTCAAAATATAACTACCCTAAGAAATATTCCTAAAAACTATTGAAAATACTAAAAACTATTCAAAACACAACTACCCTAAGAAATGTATATAAAAACTATTAAAATTACTAAAAACTATTCAAAATATAACTACCATAACAAATATTTCTAAAAGCTATTGAAAATACTGAAAACTATTCAAAATATAACTACCCTAAGAAATATATCTGAAAACTACTGAAACTATAAAAACTATTCAAAATATAACTACCCTAAGAAATATATCTACAAACTATTGAAAATACTAAGAACTATTTAAAATAAAACTACCCTAACAAATATTTCTAAAAAACATATATTTCTAAAAGCTATTGAAAATACTGAAAACTATTCTACGTATAACTACCCTAACAAATATTTGTAAAAACAATTGATAATTATACGACTATAACGAGAATATAGCTCCAAACCGACGTGTCGACAGGGCTTTGCCGCTTCCTTTCCTCTCCTCTCCTCTCCTCTCTTCCTCTCCTCCCTTTCTTTTTTTGTTGATTTTTGTTGAATATTATGAGAATTAGGGGTGGGTGAGGGGGGAGGGGCGTCCCGCCCGTTGGGAGGGCGGGATGCCTCCCTCCCGCCCGTTGGACGGGCGGGATGCCGCATCAGGGGCCTCTTCGCGAATAAGAAAAGTTTTCTTTCGCGAAGAGGCCCCTTCTCGACATCCAATGGGCGGGATGTCGCCTCCCGCCCGTTGATCGGACGGGAGGCACCCATTTTTCGAAATCTTCCAAACGGCACCCATTTTCGAATTTAAATTTTTTAACCCTTTTTTTAAAAAAATTCCCTTTGTTTCCCTCCCAAAGAGGTCGAGAAATGAACAGTGAGGGGGAAAACTCCATGCGACGAGCCGACGAACACAAACAGCCCAAAAGCACGCAGAAGGCCCAGTGCCGAAATGGCGGGAACCCAAGACGGCCTACATCTGTAAGACTGCGAGAAGCCCCAACCTCCTCTTCCTAAACCCACCAAGTCAATCCGTCGTCTGGTTCAACAAAAAAAGTCAGTCCGTCGTCAGTGGTGAATTGGCCGGCCCATCAGGGCATAGCTAGTAGCGCCTAAAGTGTTTAAGGTCCATTTGGAGGATTTTTACCGGATTCCACTTCACCTATTGTGCACAAATCAAAATACTGTAGCATGAAACCATTTTACCATTTTGCAAACCAAGATAAAAATGAACTAGAAATCGCTGAAACTAGTTTTTTCTTCACCGGTGAAGTCGTTTTTGGGAGAAACCCTCCCAAACAACTTCTAAATGAGCCCCACAAAAAATGGAAAAAAAAATCACGCAACCTCCTTTCATGCATCCGCATGGTTTCCTCCTCTTTCCTTCCACAGTTTCCTCCGCGCCGCTTTTGCTTCCCCTCGCACATAGGCACGTGCTTCTGCCAGGTGAAACTCTAGAGCACCAATAATTCATGGAGCCGATGGCTGAGGTCTGGGCAAGCGCTGCAGCAAGCAGGGAGATGAGGACCCAAGGGAGTACGGTGGTAGAGGCCCGCGAGCGTTGTAGCGAGTAGGGAGATAAGGACATCGGCGAGTACGGTGGTGGAGGCTAGGGCAAGTGCGGCGGTGAGTGGGGAGATAAGAAGGTGAGTGGGGAGATAAGAAGGCTGACGACCGCGAGCGCAGCGACGGAGGTTCGAGAGGCATTGCTAGACGTTAGATGGAACCAATAGTGTTCAAATATATTTTATTAATAATTTTATTTTATGCAAATCACATTATCAACGGGGCACACATAAAACTCATATGTGCATCCACTGTACATATGCAGGGTAGAACGGATATTTTACCTCTTCAGTTCATTCTAAAAAAAGTCATAAAACTAACAAACATTTTTCCAGCAAGACAATTAGACAAGTGAGAGGTAGAAAAATCCTGCTTCGCCAACAGGAGTTGGAGCCATTTTTATAGTAGGCAGAATGGTGCCAAACAAATCCTAAATGTTGCTGCTGCAAACTGAACTAAGCAACAGACTAACAACAACTTGATGATTATGCCGTGCTTTCTCCAACTCTCGGTGCACTAGACATGTCCCTATTTTTATGGTCCAAACCGTAACCAACCTGTTAGGGATTTTAAGATCCAAAGTGCCAAACTGTTCAATCCCCGATATAGAGGACCAAATCGGTAAAATTCTTTTTCCATATCCTTCTGACTTACCGCAAATTTTGAGATCCAAACCAGCCAAGCCGTCTTACACAAGCATGACTCAAAGTAAACCTGAGCATTTTTTCGAGCTGGGACGAAAAAATTTGGTTGATCTCGTACTTAAAATTCATGCCCAATCTCGTGTCATGGCAACTTCGAATCAATTTTTCAGCTGAAAAATAATTCAATTGAATTGTTCAATCAGGATCAAGCCTGCAAGAATACCTTTCATCCTGATTCTCTAACCAAACCCGGCCTTACAACAGACATGATCAGTCAAAGCTCAACGGGCTCAGGACGGACCGAACCATAGGTCTAACTCACCACCGGTTGTGAGGTTTAAATTGGTTCAACCGTTGGACCCCATGTAGCACCTACCAAGCCTTATTAAACAATATCACGTCACTTGATTTTTGAAACTCATAAATTATTATGTATTTGATAATATTGACTAGATTTAGGAAAATAAGTCATGAACTGTGATGTGTGGTGAACAATAGTGCTATGCCAAATAAAACCGGTTGCACATGAAAGACCATGAAAACCTAGAGCTAACAAAATCAATTTCATAATTTCTTGATTTAGCATGAACTAACAATGAAATAAATAATATATACAAATTATTTTTTGTCCCAAAAATTTTGCATGCATTTTATGAGTCCATAAAATTTTATAATGCCATAGATATAACATTCTAAATCTAAGAAAGTTGATCTCACATCAAACAAATATATATTTATTCTTTTATAAATTTTACAAAATCTAGAATACACAAGGACTAACATGTGTATATGTGTTGGTCAGCATGTACCTCGGTACTTCACACATGCATCTAATGCCGAGCTCTCGCCGATGGCAAGTATTAGACCAAGGTGCGTGGAGGCATGTGCTTCGGCAAGTCGGCTTCGATTCCGTGCACGATGAACTAAGGGTCTATTTGTAAACATGTTTGGGTAAGACTTAAGAGTCTATTTGTAAAAGTGTTTACCAAAGGGCTAATTCGAAAAAAGCTACCCTGCCTTAGTTAGCCAAGCGCGTCTTGTTGCCTCCTTTTCTTTTCTCCGCCGCTCCTCTCGTTGCCTGACTTGCCTCGATCTCTCTCGTCCCCTCTTTTCTAGCGGCGGCGACGACAGGGCGAGCGGCGCCACCCTTGGTCAAGTTTTCGTCGGGTGCTTCGCCGACGACGAGCAGCCGGCAGGTACGCCCGCTCATTCCCTTCCCTTCCTGCTGGGCGAAATCGAACACCCAAAACCCTAATGCATGCTATTTCTGTTCGGATCTGACTACACCTGTCGCTGGGAGGGTTCGGCCACACCCGTGCTTGCCGACCCCCTAATACATTCATCAATTGCCCATTCAGCAGCCTCGCAAGATTTGCCCATCCCCATAGGATAATTGGATAAAGAGGGTAAAGATGAATCTGCAGAACTATTGTTTTTTTTATTGCTTACGTTCGAGCTTGCACAGGAAATTACTCAAGAATAGGCAAAGAAATCTGCAATTCGTGATCAATTGATTGGCAAATGTCCATAGATTGAACATCAAACCCTAAGAAGCAATACGATTAAAAAACAGATAGGAGTATTGCATCAGTCCGCCGCAACAAAAATAGAAAGAAAAAGAAATTTGGATCGAGCAGGATCAGCTAGCAATAGGAAAAGCGAATCTGTGGGATTTATCTGCTGGGTAACCCTTGTGCTCGTTGCTTGCCCTACCTCACGTCGCCCATGGTTCCTCCCAATCCTCCTGTATCTGGTGTTTCCTGCCGCTAAATCATGCCAGGAGACATTGCAATGCTTCCATGGGTGAGATTGCTGCAGCTGTGAGCAGGGTGGGGGTCGGCAAGGTTGGGGGAAACCGAGGGCAAGGGAGGTTGCGGCAGATGCGAGTGCGATGTCAGTTATAGATCTAACCTGTCTTCTGATGGGTATGCATGTGTATTACGCACAGGTGTGGATTTGGGCACTGGGAAAGGGTATCCAATGTCAGTTAATAGATCTGGCTATGTATTTATCTGCTACCTTCGACTTTTTGAGAAAAAAAATATCGTGTGCACATGTCCTATACTAGGTCTGGGCATTGATTTCCCTTATTTTCTTTTTCAGGCGACCGTGTTCTGATTCTCCTGGATTGAGGGGATTGCTCATTGGAGATTCATCTTGAGGCTGGATTTCACAATTTTATGGCCTTTGACTGCAACAAGGCAAGAGGAGTTTCTTTGCCTAATAATCGCTCCAGTATTTGCACCGAGGGTACTATCATCCAGGCAAATCCCTTATCTCACTACTGGAAGGCTAAAGGTTGGAAGAGCCGCGACAAATTAGGGAACCAGAAGTCCAGTTATGGATCAATTCCAAGAGACTCTAATACAAAGAAAGCTGATGAAGCGAGTGGTGAAGCCACTGCCTCGACCTGTGGTATCAGGTGCTTCACCGATTTGCCAGCTGCATTGGTCTGTGAGGTCCTGGCACGCCTTGACGCAAAGGAGCTTGGAATTGTATCTTGTGTCTCCACCCTTCTGCATACTTTAGCCACAGATCATCAGGGATGGAAGAAATTGTACTGTGAAAGATGGGGGCTTCCAAATCTTCCTGCCACCCTAAACGGGCCCGTGGTTCCAGGTAGTCCCCTAGATGGGAAGTCCTGGAAAACATTTTTTGTGGAGCGGGAGTTTCGAAGTAAATCATTCATGGGGAAATGCAATGTGGATGTTCTTCGTGGCCACAATGAGGATGTACGTGCCGTGTTCCTTCTGGCATCAGCAAATCTAATTTTCACTGGTGGTCGTGATTCTGTGGTTAGGATGTGGAATATGGAGGAAGGGCTCTTGATTGATTCATCCCATCCACTTGGTGGCACCATCAGGGCCGTTGCAGCTGACACTAGGCTTTTAGTGACTGGAGGAACCAATTCCTATATTCAGTGTTGGAGGGCTGTTGACGGGAATGTTCACCTATTCCACATCTCTGGAAATGGTACTGATCAGACTTCAGAATTTCGCCTCTGGGGCCATGAAGGTCCTGTGACTTGTCTTGCTTTAGATTCGTTGAGGATTTACAGTGGTTCTTGGGACATGACTGTTCGTGTTTGGGACAGGACCCACATGGAGTGTGTGCAGAAGCTCATGCATGCGGACTGGGTTTGGGATCTTGCTCCTCATGGAAACACTATTGCTAGTACAGCTGGTAGAGATGCATATGTGTGGGATATCAGGAACAGCGAGTTGACAAGCTTAATTTCCAATGCACATGTTGGAAACACGTATTCTCTGGCTCGGACACACTTGGCTAATGTGCTATTTACTGGTGGAGAGGATGGAGCTATTCGCTTGTTTAATGTTTCTGATGTCTCTGATGATGATGAGGACAGTAAACCAGTTGCTACTTGGGTGCCACATTCAGGCCCTGTTCATTCTCTTGCTTTTGAGTATCCATGGCTTGTCTCAGCCTCGAGTGATGGTAGGATTGCACTGATTGATTCGAGGAAGCTTCTAACCCCAAAAAAATCATCAAAGGGGCCTTTCAGCGTTAAGAGCTTTGATGCAAGCGCTATAGAGCCTCCGCAGAGGATGCTTCATGGCGTTGGATGTGATCTCTTCTCCATTGCCATTGGTGCAGATAGGATTGTATGTGCGGGCGAGGATGGTGCTGTCAGGGTCTGGAACTTCTCAGAAGCACTGGAGATTGAGAGGAGGGCACAAGCTCTAAGGAGTTTGAGGCAGGAGAACCGCATGAGGCGGAGGAAGGCACAAGCAGAGATGAATGCAAATGGTAGAAGGCCTGACCAGTGCTCAATAGCCATGAAAAAGAACCAACTGAAGGGTGATAAGAGTGTCACTTAGGAAAACAAGCGCGCCATTAATGAGAAGGTTAAGTCTTAGATTAGAATTTACACTCTTCATGCAGTTGCAGTTTATCAAGGCCATACATTTCAACCATTCGATATTTCCTTGTTGGAAATTACTTAGATTTTCATTTCGTTCAAACCAGGTTTACTAATACATAGTTTAACATTGGCACATTCAGACGTTCAACTGTTATGGTTACAAAGCTCTATAATTATCCATTTATGGCTGGTTGTATATTGATGAAATGGAAAAGAAGTTCACTACATCTTTGAGTTCTAACAGTTATGACAGAAATAATCAACTTTAATTGTTTGTGTAAAATAAGTGCATCAAATTTTCCAGTGCCAAGACTGATAGCAGATGTCATATATAATTTTGTGGCCTTCAGCATGAAAATCTTGCATTCCACTGCAGCCTTCTCAAGGGCAGATTTACATTTTCGGAGTATAAGATGTTAGCTGAAAACAAGTGTTACTACAACTAGCTATAAAATTGAACTGCACACAGATGTTCTCTTATGTTCTCCGTGAGATTTATTGAACGCTTTGAAAAAGTTTTGATTTTACTTTTGTTTGCATAGTAAGCACTAATTCAAAAATTAGTAATTTTTTGAAAAATTTAGCATATTATGTTCTCCTGGTTGGTCCAGGAACACAGTTTTCAGTAGGTTTTGAAGATATGTTAGATGGATTGATTATACCTACGCAGTTCTTGATTATGTGAAGATGATAGCTTGTGAATTGCAATTATATTGATGCATCACCGCTGGCAGCCTGCTATCCTCCACCTAGCTGTGCTTATGTTACTTGCATAAAAGGATTAATGTACAATAGAGATAGGTTTATGTGAAAGATAGAGAACTTTTCAATTTGCTTGATGAATGATTTAACTCTCATTTAAGATAAATGACACGTTGCTACCTGGGTGGAAGACTGAGATAAACTATGCAAATCCTTTATGGAGCCAGCTCAAAGAGAATTTGTGGAGCTGGGCTATTTGTTCTGGTGACTAGATCTGAACTTCTCTTCAGATAAGTGAAATTATGCTGCAAGCGTGCATGTGTGGCTGTTTATTCTATACCTTTCCCACACGAGGTGAAAAGAATCATCCGCAGTGTATATATCTTACTGAGCAGATATATTTATTACATACACATGTGCTTATTTCGCTATATATTTCCATATATTTATGAAAATAAAATCGCAGATTACATTTTTGCAGTTTGGGAGAGATGAAGGACATACACCACTGCATTATTCCTTAGCCATATTGGTTGGTTTCCTTTCTTTTCTTATTTACTGTTTGCTAGTGTTACCCTTTTGAATTAGAGGTACTTGTCATCCGAATGTGGCATAGTTTCAGCTATTATAAGATTGGATGGTGGTTGATAGGAAACAGTTATTCGGTTATGTTAGTGGTTGTTCAGTGTTGACAGTATTTGGTAGCAGCTACATCATCTTCTCTGTGTTTGGTGCATATGTGTACTCTGTTTCTAGTAGCCCATCCTGAATCTGCAAGTTGAATCAGCTGGTTGGTTGCTTGTTTGTTGGTAGTATATTCTGAGCATGTCTAGTCCAGTAGAGAATGTCAGCTTTAAAAGGTTACACGTTTTAAAATTTTCCATTATTATATGTTCTAGTAGATCACCATCTCCACAAGATGTTTGTTTTTTGCCCCCTTATAGCTTGCTTTTAATTTGGCATATGATCATTGCATGAGCTGATTGTGATCTAACTGCAGATCTATCTAGGACCACATTTGCTGCAGGATGGCCCAGTGAACAGGGAAACAAGCAGGTGAAAATTACTCGGGTAGGTAAGCAAGATGTTTGATTTTCCTATGAAGAATGATGCTACCCACCAGTTGTTTGGAGTTGCGGTTCATCCATCAGCTTAGTCGTCATGCCCTACATAGCTCCTCCAAAATGTCAACTTTGCTCAGCTGGACTCAACCAGTACATTCTTGAGATCGAAATGCAGGATGTGCAATTCAGTAATAGCCTTGCTTTCTTGTTAAAAAGGTCACACAATCCTTTTCTCAAAAGCAGAAAAATATAGTGACAGGATCACAAAACAGAGTATCGGTAGTCTTCTCTACAACTCAGCTGAACATAATTCTTTCTAGGAAATTTAGCTCATATTTTCAGTAGTTCAAAACTGCATTCCATGCTCTGATTTTGGCTGCCTGAATTGACTTGCACAGTTTGAATCGCACCTTCTCAACAGATAGGCCCTTTTGCTGCTTGTATTTTAGTGGTGTGCCTTAATCTAAAAAAAATTAGTGGTGTGATTCAAACTGCTCGTGCCATTTCAGAAGTGACTTCCCGCGGTGTGCATACGTCTTGAAGACGAGTGCGTCCAGTATGCTGAGTGTGCTAGTCTGTGCTTGCTTCGTCCAAATGCAGGCAGTCAAAGGTTTTTTTTTTATAAGTGCTCTATTATATTAAAGCAGTGAAAACAAAGTACAAAGCTTTGGGAATTCTGAACCCAAAGAACATACATGTAGCTCCGTAGCTACGATTGAAGAGTCAGCGCTGTGACTCGTACAAAGGTGCTCAACAAAAAGGGAACTGAGCGATCTATCTATTAGTAGTTCGAACTTTTGCTGAAGCACACACAGGTGATGTCTTCGTTGGGGGCGCCGGGCCAAAAGAGAGGTGGCCACAACGACAACATCGGATATCCTCCTTGTCTCACTCCGATAATACAGTCGCGCACCCCTCGACTGTCCGATCGGCCTGTGCCTTCGAGGAGTGAAGGACTTGAGCCGTAGATATAATATGAGCTTCACCGGACTCGAGTGATTGACGCCACATCTACCAGCGTTAAATCTGAGAACCAGCTTCGACTGATATCGGCGGTCAACCCGAACGCTGGTAGATGCTTTGTCACTTCCATGTGGGCTAACGAACAAAAGAACGAAGCATTGGTGGCATCTTGATGCCTCATTGGCAGCCTGCGCAGAGACGTGGAGCACAACTCAAGCTTGGGCTGCAGCCTGTTCGTGCGCCCAACACGTGTGCACACGTGTCCTCCGTCTCCGTTGCGGTAGCCACCAGACAAGCACAGCACGTTGCCATGCCCAGGCCCGGGTGGGACCCGCACAGCCCTCAGCCCCCAGGAAGGAGCAGGAACCATCGACGGCGACCTCGGTGACCTAGTCTCCGCCGGAAAGGCTTCTGCCCGCAAACCCCGCAGGCTCCACCGCCGCTGCGCCATCGCACGACGGCTCCAGCAAGGACGTCTCAACCGAACCAGGACGTTACCTGCGGCAGCCTCGACACCGTCGTTGACAGCAACCATGGCCATCGAGGCGATAGCTCCACCACAACGTAGCCGCCCTCCCCAGCGGCGCTCATGCCCGAATCGAGCACTCCGGCGAGACAAAATCAGCAGCTCGCAGCAGGGCGAGAAAGAGGCCAGAGCAACCAGATCGAAGCAGGTGGAAGGATTACAAAGGGGAGGATTTATTTTATTGGGGCTTAACTTGCATCCGCAGCAGCTGGCGAAGAAAAGAACGACGGCAGCAGCACGGACGCAAGGGAGCATCGGCGTAGCTCCCGCAACCGCCGAAAGCCCATCCGGGCACACTCAAAACATATAGAGTACTAACTAGATTATTAATATTCACAGTAGAGTAAAGGGGGCCGGCCCCCTCCCTCTTACCGCCGGCAAGCCGCCGGAGGAGGGGAGGAAGGGGGCAGATCACATAGAGTCTGAGTGCTCTGGACTTCGGCTGGAGGCGGCAACGCAGTCAAAGGTTGTGACAGAGATTGAGAACCTGTGTGTTGGGTAATCCAAGCTCGGTCATTGGTAGTTAGCTAGAATAAAGGAGCTCAATCTGTGAGCGCGTCTGTACAGGTCGTTGATGCATGTGTTCATGCACCGGCTCCCTTTCTTTCAGCAGAGTCGTAGGACTAGGTGGGGTGATGGCCAAGTCTCTGAAACGTGGGATGGCACGTTTCATGCGGAGGCGAGGGGATCGCAGCGTCGTGGTGTGTTTGGGCCACAAACTACTTAACGTTGAGTTTATGGCAGTGTTTAGTTTACCTTAACGTTGAGGAGGGAGACGCTTAATCTAGTTGAATAGAATTTGTTTCGCAAATACGCTAGGCATAGTCCGTATATATATATTTTTCTTGGTACTTCCATCATTTGAAATTATTTGATAAATTTAGATTTATAAATTTTGCTATATATCTAAATATAATGTTTATTTAGATGTATAATTTTTTACTATATATTTAGATTCACCAAAAATTTACCAAAACGACTTAGAACGTAATATTTTGGAACAGAACAGAGGGAGTATACCGTACTGACAGCTCATACATTGCACTGGCCAAGAATGCAGTGCATAACATTTGCGAAGCACATCTCGCTGAGTTGACTTTTTGGTGTCAGTGGGACCCGCCCACTACATATGCACTAGTACTAGCAGCACAAAAAATTATTAAGCAAACATTGTATATGCTGCGTTGACTGATCATCCCAAATTATAATCACGAATCACACATTCTGCCTCCAGATTAGCAACGCACCTGCGCTCCCGCGCAGTGCGTAGAGATCCACAGCCACGACGTCGCTGTCTGCCGGCTGCCAACCCCATGAAGACACTCCCGGTGATCCTTTCCCTCCGCAGCCTCCTCGCCGGAGCTCGCCGCACCCGCCATGACGCTCCCAAGATCATGTCCGTTCCCGCCCTCGTCGCCTTCCTCATCTTGGCCGCCGCTGCGTTCTCGGTCGTTTTCCTCGGCCCCTTCCAGTGGTCACCCACCTCCTCCAGCTCCGGCGCCCAATGCGACATGACGCGTGGCCAGTGGGTGCGCGACCCCGCCGCGCAGCCATACTACACCAACGCGACGTGCGCCTTCATCGAGGGCTACCAGAACTGCATGAAGCACAGCAAGCCGAGCCTGGAGTTCCTGCGGTGGCGGTGGCGGCCCGACAGCTGCGGCGACGAGCTGGGCCGCCGCTTCGACGCCGCGCGGTTCTTCGGGCTCGTCCGGGGTAAGTCGATCCTCTTCGTCGGGGACTCGTTGGCCAGCAGCCACGTCCGGTCGCTCGTGTGCACCTTGGCGCAGGTGGAGGCCCCGGAGAGGTCGCGCTCGCCGGGGGGATTCGAGCACTGGCGGTTCCCGGCGCACCGGTTCACGGTGGCCTTCTTCTGGACGCCGTTCCAGGTGCGGTGGCGCCTGACGCGGGGGCCGCCGGAGGCGGTCGGGCCGGACAGGCAGGGCGAGGTGTTCGCCGGCCCCACCGACCTCCACATCGACGAGCCCGACCAGCGGTGGGCGCCGGCGGCCAAGGGACACGACTACGTGGTCGTGTCCGCGTCGCACTGGTTCGCGCGTCCCGCCGTGTACTACCGCGGCGGCCGCGTCGCCGGTTGCCACGGCTGCGGCATGGCGAACGTCACCGCGCTCAGGCCGGAGCGCGCGCAGCGGGCCGCGTTCCGCACCGTGCTGCGGGTGCTCGCCGGGATGGAGGGGTTCAAGGGGACCGCGATCCTGCGGACGGTGGCGCCGACGCACTACGAGAACGGCGGCTGGTTCGACGGCGGGGAGTGCACGGCCACGGAGCCGGCCGACCCCGAGGATCCGGTGGAGATGGCGGAGCCGGAGGGCGAGTTCTACAGGGCGCAGCTGGAGGAGTTCGCGGCGGCGGCGGAGGCCGCGAGGAGGAACGGCGTGAGGCTGAGGCTGATGGACGTGACCAAGATGATGCTGCGCCGGCCGGACGGGCACCCCGACCGGTACGGCCACGGCCCCGGCGAGCACGAGGGCTTCGACATTGACTGCCTGCACTGGTGCCTGCCGGGACCGATCGATACGTGGAACGACCTGCTGCTTCAGATCCTTGCCGGTCGTTAGACGTGTTCCGCTGCCGTTGTCTTGGGATCAGCGAGTGACCAAGACGAAAATTTTCCTTCGGTTTTGATGTTCATCGAATTTTTGTTCACGAGGCCATCGGTTGATATATTAAACTGGCGCTTCAATTGTGTGTTCTTCGTTCGATCTTTGCGACTGGCACATTGCTCTTGTCATGCAAACAATGCTTCAAATGACACATCATATCCGGTGCTTCATTTTTCTTTTTGGATGCAACGTGCGAGCGCGGATGGTGGGTCACTCCCACTTAAAGAGCCACAATTTTACTTTCCCCATCACACGGACACCTGATCCTCTTCGCCTCCTTTGTCCGTCCGTCCGTCCGTCTGTCTCCAGCAGATATCTCTCAACTGAGCCTAATTCTGTCCAATCTGGCCCCAAATCGAAGTCTTGCCCTAAGGTCCCGTTAACATACGTGGGTCTAAATTTTAGTTCATTTGGTGATCCAAGCACGTGGACTATCCACCCAACTAAAGTTTAGTCAACTAGGTCTAAATTTTAGTCCGTTTGGTTTCTTCCTACCAAATCTTAATGCCAGCAGCGACGCTCCATTCCATCCCCACCGCCCAAATCCAGCACCGCTACGCCGTTTCCTGGCGTGGATTCTCTGACATCCTGAAGGAAACCGCTGCATTTCCCCTTGCTAGATGCCATCCATTCTCCATCCTATGACTGCTAGATTCCTCAGTTTTTCTTGTGCACAACCTTAGCTCAAGTGAAGTTTTAGACCAAATAAGGGCCCGATTCAGGATGAAAATGAGCTGAGCTCAAGATGGAGACCATAAACTGGCAGTGAGCAATTTAGAAACATAAATCAACACTATGTTTTAGTGACTCTAAAAAACACTATGTTTTAGAGCATAATTAAATAAGCATATTTCACTTTAGTCTTTTGGACAGTTTCATGCCCTAAATAACTAAAATAATCTCCAGCAAACGTCAATAAGGATTTTTACAAATAACACTAGAGTTTACAGGCCACTGAATCTCCACCAAAAGCCATTAGTTAGCATAGCTTACTCTGGATTTTCACCAAGTGTCCAACATATTTGATAAATCTGCAAGCGTACATGTATCGTTGCTGCTATAGCTTTCACCCAGGAGTATTCTATGTATCGTATTCCAATAAGAAACGTGAGTGTATTATCTAAGGTTCAGGTTCGTCAAAGGATACCACACTGGATAAAGGTAATGGGTGGAGATGATTTCTAAGGCTAAGAATCTATGGATAAGATAGTAAAATCAGGTTGCTTTCGTAATACGGCTTCTGCGCTATACCCGGACGTGGAGGATTATTGAGGATGGATAGGGCTGTCACCACCTGCCACCTACCTCTACAAACGGTGGAGTATACCACTACCAAAGGTAATGTCTAGTCTAGACACGATATCTACACCATCTTTTACTAACTCTAGCCTCGCGCAAGAACATCCGTCTCTGTCAAGAGTCTTAGACTAGAGCATCCACTAAACTAGTGAATGATGGTCCTATAAGTAACTAGGGACTAGAACTAAACTTAACTATGAAACTAAAGCGCAAAGAAAATCATGAATACTTACTTTAATTGATAAACATCCATCGAGGTACAAGCTAGAGGAGAGTGCTGACAAACCTGGCACCTCGACTTCCCCTCACTCTCTTCCTATTTTCTAACATCGCCGAGGCAACGCTAGGCCTCTAGAGTGAGCCATAAGCTCAGGTACGAGAGTGAAAGCACAAGAGAGAAGTGTGCATGGTGTCGGTTTCGGAAATGGTCGGCAGCTAAACCTACTCGAAGTGTGTATTACGCATCGTGATCGGATGTGGCCTAGCACACAATGACTCAAGATTTATACTAGTTTAGGTAATCATGCCTACGTCCAGTCGGAGGTCAGTCGGATGTATTGCTTGAGCCCAAGTGCTCGTGAGAATTGGGGAGTTACAAGCTTTCAAACGGAAGTTGTGAGATTTGAGAGTCTATGGTCCCTTGGTGTCCTAGATGGAGGACCCTCCCTTTTACAATCCAAGAGGGTCTTCCTTACCGTGGAAATAAGAGTGTAAGGATAGAATGAGAGAACTCCCAACCCCGCCGGTCAGGGTTGTCAGCTTCGTCAGTTGGGTCCGTCCATCCCGTCAGTGGGAGTCTTCTAGTGACCACCGTCCAAGTCTTGCATCGTAGGACGAGCATATTGTCTTATCCCTGCGTGTCATGCTCCGTCGGTCGGAGGTCGTGGGGACGCCGATAGGTACAATACGGCTATCACGCCTCGTCCTTAGCACTACGCCTGGTCACTCCGTTGTGATGGAAGCATGTTCGCCATGTTATGATGATGTTGCATCCCATCCCTTCCCGAGAACAGGCAGGTGGAATAGTGCCCCCCGCTGTGGCAATAGAGGGGACTGTACCCTCTGTGACGGGAGGAGTGATTGGCCCTATACGATAAGTTGACTCCGGAACTCATCCTTATCCTCCGCGTCTGTCCTAGGAGCCCGCTGGTGCGTATGGTCCGGCTCCCCAACCGGCCTTGCCGGTCGAGGACGTTGCCACATGTAAGGTGGAGCCCGGCCGGAGCCTTCAGTCGGAGCCATAGTATGGACCTAGTCTCCGATCGCCTCCCATGGGCCTGAGCGGTCTGGACAAAGCCGCGGCCCAAGAAGATAGGCGTTCATTCCAGATGCTATATTTGGTCTAGTTGGAATGCCAGCAGGAGGCGGGTCCGCTAGGCACCCCGGGTCCTTGGACCCGTCACATGGCATATCTCGTAATGGAGCCACTCCTCTAATATTTATAGACTTGGAGTGATTGGTTTTAGCCCATAATTTAGATGGAGGCATGCCCAACCGACTTCAGGAGAGCACCAGGGAGCGTCATGTGGAAGCTGGAGTGAACAAAGGCCCAGAGCTAGTTCGGCCGAACTGGTGGGTCGATCGACCCCTGCCATAGTAGTCTTTGTCTAGGTGACTGCCCTACCATTATGGTGGTTATGGGTGCGCCATGCAGAATTAAGACAGTTTTGGCCTGGTTTGTTAGCCCTTTAATTCATGTGCTTGTCACTAATTCACCGAAAGGGTGTTGCCTTAGATCTTGGTTGTACACTACAAGAAACCATTTAATTTGTAACGGAAAAAATTCATCACGAAACGCTGAAAAACCATCATAAAGCAGTGTCTGGTGATTTCAGATAACATCATGTATTGAGCGTCACAGATTAAATTAATCAGCATTTTTACAAAATCATCACAAATTGAAGCCACCCATGACGTTTCTTGACCATCACATAATGGCCTGAAGCCCGCACAGCCCAACTCAAGCCCAATATTAATGATAAAAATAAACATCACAAATTCAATTACTAATGATGAAAATAAGCATCACAAATTCAATTACCACATCACACAAAGATGGCATGGAGAATGACGTGTCTGCTGACGTGGCCAACAACATGGCACACAGATGGCATGGAGGATGACGTGTCTGCTGACATGGCCAATAACATAGCTGCTGACGTGATGATGATGTGGATAGTGCTGATGACGTGGTCTCCACATGGATGCTAACATGAACGATGATGTGGCAGCAAGCAACTGGGTCAAGTTGGGCCTATTTGCATATAGCCCATTTACATATCTGCTCATGAATGAAGAAAGCTAAGCCCATTTTACATCCGGCCCATTAAAATATGGCTCATTTTCTAATCAAACCATCATCATGAAGCCCGTATATAAATTCTGATCCAACATGTCAACATCAAAGTTTTCCGATTCAGCGTGAAATCAGTCTATCTCTAGTTAATCTAACACAAAATCTCATAATATAGCAAATAAAAAGTAGCTTCAACCAAACCCATGCTTCAAGCACGAGCTCAAGTTTTGCATTATTCATGCTCACATCCACGGATGTTGATGCTCAGACCTCTTTGCCGATGAGACTACAAATTAAATTATAAAAGACAAAATCAAAATGGATTACTTAAACACCCAAATGGGAGATGATTTATATGTGGTAGTGACCTGAACAAAGTCCATGGACAGTCCATGCGGTAGAGGTGATCACATGAGAGAATCAACACGTCATCAATATATTTAGCTTTGGCGTGCTGCAAACAAAAGGACATAACACTTTTTACATATTTATGCATTGGCATGGGAGCAACAAAAAAAAATCCTATGGTCTTCCTATAGTACATATTTAGTTAGGCATTTCAATCATGAGTTCAGGTCACTCAATATGGAAGAATTGCTGATTGGTCATGCAAATAAACAAGCTAACAGCTTCTGTACTCGATGACAAGCACGAGCTGCTACTCAAGATAACAATAAGATTAAACGACCAGGCTTGCAAAAGATAGGTGCTTAGTTACTGCAACTTACAGAGATTAGATATTAATTAAAGCAAGCAGCAAAGCCATCTCAAGGTAATTAAAAAGCACTCGACCAGGCTTGCAAAAGATAGGTGCTTAGTTACTGCAACTTAGAGAGATTAGATCTTAATTAAAGCAAGCAGCAAAGCCATCTCAAGGTAATTAAAAAGCACTAATATATCTTACGATGCAGACAAGACTAGTATGGAATAAGATAAATCTAGCATGCATATGGTGAACCAGGGAAGCACGATGGTAGAACAAGCTGATCTACTATGACAGGTAACTAACACCAGCAATATTCCAATCATCAAACAACTGAGTACCACCATGAGACAGTAGTGTGTAATTCACCAAAGAAGCTACCCAGCAAGTAAATTTACTAAAGAATTTGCTAGCTGACGTGCAACAAGGCTTGCACAAATGAACTGCATCTCTTTACCATTAATTTGGCCAAAGCTAGGCTTGCACTTGCACAAGCACCTCTAACATAATCTAAAAATTCCTTGCAGATATTTAATAATCATTACAACAGATGATAAATAGAAAAGACAGAACAATGAAGAGATGTGCTCAAGCATTTGCTTTTCAAGAGAATTAAGAAAAAACACATCCATAGTTCCTATGTAATGCCTACAGTACTGACCATCACAGCAACTAGATAAAACAAGCAGATGGGAGAATTACGAGGACGCACGCTAAGTACCTTATCTATCTTCTCGAAGGAGTCAGCACGGCGCGGGAGCAGTGGTCGATTGCCTCCCAAGCTGCCATTAGTAATCTTTGGGTTCTCATTCCTAAGTGCTCTCGATCAGCACTGCATGACCGCGGTTCAACCCGGCGGCCGCTGCAGCCTCCTGCTCCTCGGGCTCCGCCTCCACCTCGCCCATGGCCATCTCCTCCTCGTCCGGATCTGAGAGGGGGGAGCGACGCACAGGGATGGGCTCAACATGTAGGCCGACGGAGCTCCAGCTAAATCTGCACATGCGGCCGGGCAGCTGGCAGCTGCCTCCGTCCGAGCGCGCGGTCACCTCAGGCCCGGCTGTCGCCGTCCCGGAGGCCGAGGACACCTTGCCGTGACTGTCGGCCTCGCACAGGCTTGGCCGCGGGCACGCACGGCCGCCTCCCCGTCGCGGGGGCGCGCGAGCTGCTGTTGCGGCGCGTGGGCCGCGTCGAGGGTAGGCGCCGCTCCCGCGCCCCGCTGGCCGCTGCTCCTGCGCGCCTCCTGCGAGCTCGGTCCCCGCCGCGGGCTGCTCCCCGCACGCACCGGGTCCCGCGGGTCCCCGCCGGCTCTGGGAAGGGATGCGACCGGTGGATCTGGGAGAAGCAGCGGTGGATCTGGGGAGCGGAGGGAGAGAGGTGCACGGGAAGGAGGGAAGTTAGGGGAGGAGGGAGGGGGAAGGGTCAGCCGGTAAGGCTGGCGCAGGATATTTATTGACGATGGAGCGTATATCCGGTCTGATTCGATGATAGATGAGATTCGATATTGGTTAAGAGGGGCCGAATTTGATGTTATTTTTAGTCCAATAATATTTAATATTCTTTCAACTAACTAATTAAAATTTGCTAAAAGAAACTAACTAAATCACTTGGAACAAAAATTATCTTATATATCTAAATACATTTTTAACATGTAATAGGCTGCATATATTTTATCTTGTAGAAGTTTTAATAATTTTATAACTCATTTACTATTTTTAATTGTTTAAATAAATTTCTGCATGCTTGTTGAGAGTAATTACAATTTGAACTACAAGTATCTCAAATAATATCTAAAAGTTCCCAAAAAATATATTTAAGTGTCTCCGTTCTATTGTAGCTCGTATCCTGAAAATGGAAGAAAATTTTAACTATTTGTTAGGGATAATTCAAACCTCTATCTGCAATCTTATTATAAAATGATGATAATAATATCTAAAACTTCTTCAAAAATTCTAAAAATTGCCATAGAATCATTTATGGATGTTTAAGCTTGAAATAAAAGTTTATTAGATTTTGCGAGAATTAGGGTATACATTGTTCACAAAATGGATGAATCTTTCACACTGTTTCATATAACTCAACTCAAACTTTGAAGTTCATACACCCTAAAGTCTTTTCTTGTTCATATATACCTCAAATTTGGATAAAATCTTACCTTTACCCTCATATTAACATTTGTGGATTTACATTGCCACTTGTTGTGCGAAGAAGTTGTTTTTCTATTTTTAAATATCTAATTAAGACAACCTTGCGAAGTAAATTGCAAAACTATCTATCTTATAGCTTCCAATATAATTTTTACATGTAATAGACAACATCTAAGTTGCCATGTAGGAGTTTCAAGAATTTTCAAATAGATTTGGTGTTTTCTACCATTTAAATGAATTTCTGCATGCTTGTTGAAAGTAATTACAATTTGAACTACAAGTATCTCAAATAATATCTAAAAAATCCCAAAAATATATTTTAAGTGTCTCCGTTCTATTATAGCTCATATCCTGAAAATGGAAGAAAATTTTAAATGTTTGTTAGGGATAATTCAAACATCTACTTGCAATCTTATTATAAAATAATGATAATAGTATCTAAAACTTCTCCACAAATTCTGAAAATTACCACAGAATCATTTTATGGATGTTTAAGCTTGAAATAAAAGTTTCATTAGATTTTATGAAAATTAGAGTATACATTGTTTAATAGATAAACAAAACATTCCTCAAAAGACATGCAAGCAAGCAAGTAATGTATTGATAAGGCATCTGGCGTTTGAGTGCAATGTCTAGGGTTCGAATCTCCTACGGCATGATATTTTTTTGGATTAAGCTGAGCGGATTGGAAAAGATCGCCAATATAACGTACATGTACAGCGAAATGCTTCAACCCAACACAAACAAAGAAGCGGTGCAGTGATAAGGATTGCCGAGGTTAAGGCTCAGGTCTCGGACTCGACTCATGGTGTAGTGGTAAGGTGTTTGCTTGGTGGGGTGTAGACCCAAGTTCAAACCCCATGTTTTGCACCCATTTTTAGCATTAAATGAATTTGCTATAAATAGTTTCTATTACCATATACTACCATAACATGACACATGGTGCAATGGTATTGCATTTGTAAATACCAAGAAGATGAACAAACTAAATGGTAGCTCAATGGAAAGTTCAAAGCTTCTCCCTCAAGAGGGTCCAAGTTCAATCCTTGGTAATCGCAATTTTTTTTTCCATTTTTCTCATACAGAATATGATGATTTTTTTCCTTGGCAATCGCAATTGTTGTTCGTGATGAATTTGCTTAAATGTCACAGTGTTCTAGGCCGAATTGTGACGAAATTGATAAAACATCAAGTTTTTTTGGGCTTTGATACTCATAAATGCAAATCCATGACGTTATCTGAAAACGTCATGAAAAACCCGTCATAGATTAAATAGTTTCTTGTAGTGGTGTTTTCTTGTGTTTTCAGGCCAAATGCACCTGCATATATTTTTAGAGCAACATCTGTGGAATTCGTTTGATAGAGGCCCTATTCTAATGTCACTCCATGTTGGTACTTTATATTTTATATTTTTATGAAAGTTTTAACGGTTGAATTTGATGCTTAATGACTGTCAACAAGTCCCCAACACTTAGCCCTTTGCTCGTTCTCGAGTAAAGGTTAGGGCTAAGGTGGAACGATATGACTCTAGTCTCCTCCTTTACTTGTGAATGTTGATGTATCTACAATGATGGTTTGGGTAGTTGAAGAGTGGAACGGTATTAACTCTAGTCTCCTCCACTTCTCCATTGTATGACTAGGGGTTGATAGATTTTTGAAAAGTCTAATCATAGCTTTACTCCTCCATAGAACTCTCAAGTCACTCAGTGTGTATGTATCCTCACCAAGACATTGCTTATTTTCATCCTACTTCTAAAGATAGCTTATGTGGAGCTCATGGTAGGAGATTTGGAAGCATGCACTTATTTCACATATATTGCAAAATTGAAGGTTGGATCCATGGAGATGACACATCATATGAGTTGATCAAAACTGTGCACATGTGTGAAAAGTGAATGATAAAAATAAAAGACTCCTTTTACATTTCTCTCTCTCCTTTATTTGGACAACTTCAGGACATGGCTATATCTTCTTCTTTCTTCATCATGCCAAGCATGTATATTTTTTTCTCTTTCTTTTTTACCATGCTTTCAAGCATGTATTTTTCCTATATTTTTTCATATAGCCCATGCCTCTTTTGAGGAATACTGGAGAGAGATCATCAACACAGAATTTTATTCTATGGATGGATGGAATGAAAGCTAACTTCTGGTGTAGAAGTTTGCATGTGGAGTGTACGTGATCTTGATCAAGCAAGTATAAAAAATATCTCACTAGGATCACAAGATTTGATAAAGATCAATGCGAAAACAAGGCACATATGTGTATAATTTCTTCAGAAGGATCGACATATGGCTTTGGTAGGACAAACACAAGAACTTTGTTGAACTATGGAGGGTTGTGTTTTTGACATAAAATTTTCCAGACATATAACAGAGGAAGCAATGATTCTTTTATCAAATCATATCTCATTTTTCAACAACTTAAACATTATGGGTTCCCTAAGATATTGTTCACAAGTTCAGGTTTATCAAATAATAAAATATATGCAAGCCAATCATATGAAGCACATTATGGATCACAAGTTCAGAGGATTCATAAGTTTAGAGGATAACCTTGAGTTTAATTTTAGTAATTAACAATAGCTTTCATTTAAGCTCATGGATCAGGGAGATTGACGGGTAGAGTGCACAAACCATCGCGATGGGGAGCGGGCGGCTGCCGAACCTGAGGTTCAATTGAGCCTGGCTAGCACCCATTCGTCTCGACCCAATATCTTGGTGGGTGATCTCAAGCGTGTGTGCATGAAAACTCCAAGAGATCTACTCCACACTTGTTCTTGTACCTGACTTTATTCACAACATGGTGGAAATGAAAGAATGGCTCTACTGATTTTAAGAACCAGGGAGCCTTAAGTTCTGTTGAAATTCAAATATTTTTTTTCTTTTTTCCCTTTTATTTTTTTAGCAAAGCAAGATTCAAGAGTACTTTAGCTCTAGACCAAGATAGAATCAGGAGAGGAACTTATTATGGGGATACTTTCAAACCTCCCCCGCACTTAGATTTTTTTGTCGCTGAACACCAAATATCTAGTTTATGGTGTTGGAGCCTCATTCAAAACTTGTTCCATCATTAAAAATGTACCAAGGCCACAACTGATGTAGCTCCCACATTCTTAAGCATCATGCTCCAATCATTCATTTTGGATTCAACTTGGATTGGTTAGCGACCAAGAATACCCGAGGGCGACTTATCCTAAAAAAATATTCTTGCTTATTTTCTTAATTGTGTGTGGAAGGGAATCTTTGTTTTTGAATTTTTATTTTCCCCACTTCTATTGAGATCTAACTCAAGCAAGGCCAAAATTAACTTGCATCAACACGAGTGCATGAGGTTTTTGCTGTGTACTCACCGTGGACCCTTGAAGGGTGCTATATACCTCCTGTTGTGCAATGTTGTTGCAATGCATCCCATGCCTTAGTTTATCTCTAATTCGAATTGAACTCAAAGATTTACCCGCTCAAATTTGATAATGTTTTTGCAAGGGTTAGTCCAAATATACAACAAATATCTATAATAGCATGAACTCTATGGTTCATTAATCAAACTCGACACCATATCTAATTTGATTAAAGAAGACTTTTTAACCTAAGCACCATGCTTAATTTAGAATGCATATGAATGTAGGTCGATCATACACTCAAACCGGAGCATACGAGCATAGATAAAGGAAGCACGCACATATGGTCGAGTTATATTCAGATGGAGATAAACATGAGTATAAGAGTTGTGAACTTCGGGCTACCTCTTGGCAGAGCTTTGTTTATGGTCAAAAGCAGTACCATGGGGAATCTTCATGTTGCGGCTATCACTGGCGGTGTAGTCCCTAGCTTCACTGTCAATTGTTGATTTGTCATTGAAGCTTTAGCTGCAAAATTAGTGCCATAGGTGAAAACACGAAATTTGCAAAATTTGTTATAAACGAACGCGTCTACAACCACCCTTCTGAACATTTTGCCAACAAGAACCTTAAGGTGGTTGTAATCCTTGTACACGCTCGTGGCACAAAGCTTGGATGACTTTGGAGATGCATCATACGAGCATGGTTCTTGTAATTTTCCAAGAAAGAAGCTTCCATGTTAATCGGTAGAATCCTTTCTCTTGGACTCTTGTCAACGCCTCAAGTATATTCCTAGCCCAAGGATTCTCCTTCTCAAGAGATTTTGGATATTGAGGGCCAGCGGAAAGAGGCCCTAGCTTGGGTGATGATGGTCGTTTGTCTTCAAAGAGATGAAAAGTTACACCCGAATTGTCGTCTTTGATGATGAAGTGTTCATCATGTTTCTCGGTTACGGATTCGGGTGGACCAAGAGGAGATGTGACCATCACTTTTTGGAATGGCTCACAAATAGGGATAGGTTCTGTTAAAGAGTTTGTTGATCGAGAGATCAGGATAGAAGAAGTATCCTTCCCTAGTTTGGTGTCTAAGCTCCCCAATCTTGGCACATCTAGAAATAAATTTTCTATAGGATGGCCGATCAAAAGGTCGAAGACAGAGACTTCGAAGACATCTTTGTATTGTATAGACACATTCTGTAGAATCTCATAGCCTTCTACAAGAGAGCCAGAGGAACTCTTGAAGATTTTGCTAGTCGGTGCTAAGGTCTCGTTGCCTAGGAAGGTCAATGCAACGAAATCGAACATGATGTTAGCACCAAACGTGGGATTGTATAGAGCATTCACTATGGTTCCTCGTATTTGGCATTGAATAGTTGAGGATGGGGAACCGATCTGAATTGCTTCAGAGGATACCTCCACCTCCCTTAACCGTCCATCGCTCTTGATAACGGTCGACTCCTTTATGGTTCCTGTCAGTACATACGGACAGGGGTACCTCCTACTAGGGTGTCCAGACCCTTAGCGCGTCGCTGCCGCCTCACAGGTAAGGGTGCGATGGTGTCCTGTGACATCCCGAAAATCTAACCCAGGGTTTACGCGCTAAATCTTCGTTTCGCTAAAACCCTAAAACCCCCCCTGAAACCCTAATTTTTTTCCGAGACCCGAAACCGGCAACCGAATCCAACCGCAGTCACGCCATCTTTTCCCTCGTTCCGCGCGCGAACGCCGCGCGCGCGTGGCCGACCAGCCGCGGTCACCGCCGCGAGTTCCGCCGCGCGGTCGCCGCCGCGAATTCCGCCGGCGCGCGTCAATCCCTCCCTTTTTCATTATTTCCTTCCCCTTTTCTTTTCTTTTTTTTTTCCTTTCTCCTTTTTCCTATTTTCCCTTTTTCCTTCCCCACCTTTTTCCCCTTTTCTTTTCTCTTCTTTTTCCCCTTTTCTCCCTTCTCCCTCCTTCTTTCTTCCTCCCTGTTCCCCGCTCCCGAGCCCCTGCTCCCGCGCGCGTGCCTGGCCGCACCCGCCGCGCCGGCCACCGGCCCCCCCTCCCCTCGCGCGCGCCTGTGCCCGGCCGCCCGTACCCGCGCGTGCACCACGTGCCGCGCCGCCCGCCGTGCCGCCCGTCGCTGGCGCACGCGCGCGGCCGCACGGCCGCCGTGGCGCACACGCCGCCGCCCTGCCCCGCCCGCACTCACCGCGCCCCCGCTGCTGTGCCGCCTCGCCCGCCGTGCCGCCCCTGTGCCCGCACACCGCCGCCCGGCCCCCCCACGTGCACGGCTGTGCACGGCCGCGCCCCCGCCGCAAGCCACGGGCGCCATTAATGGCCGCCCGTGGAGCCGCCCCGCCGGCCACCGCCTCCCCGTGCCGCTCGGCCGCCTATAAGTAGGCCGGCCGCGGCCTCTCACCCCCCACAAGCCTCCACCGCCGCCCCTGCCTCTCCCCCGCGCTCCACCGCTGCCCCCGCCGAGCTCCCGAGCCACCGCCGCTTGCCACCGCCGGCCCGCCGCCTCACGCTGCCCCGGCCCGAGGTAAGGCCGGGAATCGAACCCCCTTGCCTCCCTCTCCCTTTCCCCCCACGCGCCCGAGCCGCCCGAGCCCCGGCCGCCCGGATCGAGCCGGCGCCGAGCCCTCCCCCTCCCTCCTCTGTTCTTGCGGGCAGGAGGAAGAAGAAAGGGGCATTTTGACCCCTAGCCCCCCCCTTTTTTCCCATTTTGTTAAGAGCCCTCCCACCTTTGTAAAACTTGCAGAAAAGCCCCTGGTTACTATTTCTTTTCAAATCTAATCCCTCCACCCTATATTATTATTTCCAAATAGACCCCTCACACTTTTCACTGCCCCCTAATATTTCTAGGATTTACAAATAAGCCCTCCCTCTTTACAGAAACTTGCAAATGAGCCCCCGGTAACCCTGTTTAACCCATAGACCTTCCTTTACCTCGTCATTTTATGTGCGAAACGACCTCCGATCGACCCGAAATTTTACCACACCCTTTCTAGCATAGTTCTAAGCACGCTATACAGAAACCACCCGAAAATATTAACCCTACCTCCGTAGCTAAATTATTTCCGATTCGAGCTCAACGATAAAAGCTTTCAGTTCTTGTGCTTGATTGTGTGTCTGTTTGTTTGCGTCGTAGGACACGGAGTGAACGGCGAGGTCCCCGACTGCGACCGAGCAACTGAGGACCAGTTCTGCGACCCCGAACCCGAAGGACAGTGCTTCGATCAGGACTTTCCGCAAGGACTTGACGATGGCAAGTTCAACTCCACCCTTTGATGCATGTTTCTGTCCTAGTTTTCATAAACACAACCCAGAGGCCTGTTTTATAAAATCGCATGGTTTTGCGTGCCTAAAACATGGTAGGATAGCCACCTTACTTATGATAACCATACCTTGACCATTTGATTTTGCAAAGAAAGTGTGTGTGTGGGGGGAAGGGATAAGGTGTGGTTTTGAAAAGTGAGTTAGACGGGATGGATGGCATTTCTATGTGAATTGCCGTTGGTGTGCTCGTACCTGAGTGGTTGAGCGTGGAAGGGAGATATCCATCTTGTCACCCCTAAGGACCGAGTTGATGTGTCGTCTCACCTAGCTTCCTGTCGTGCAAACCACTTGACCGTTGTATGGGCAACGGCTTGGCCTAACCCCACTAGTTAGTCTGATAGCCATCAGGAGGGCTGGGAGCAACGGGTGATCAAGGAGACGGGATAAGCTCTGTGTGACTTATGCCCCGGTTAAACCTCGGTGACAGGTCGAATGACCCCTTGATAGAACCCGTGGTGGCTAGTCAGGTCTAGCTAAGGTGGGTAAGGGCTTCGATGGGATCTGCACCGGCACTAAGGTGTTCGTGCTGTGGTACCCCACCTGTGGGTAAAGTTGCACACCTCTGCAGAGTTAAAACCTATTCGAATAGCCGTGCCCACGGTACTGGGCAAGTTACGGTGTGGTCACATAACTAGTGTTTCTCTCTGGGAATGGCTGAGCTGGCGTGAGTTGTTTGGAAAGAATCCGGCGGTTGTGCCGCGTGCTACGGCGGACGGGGAGTCCGGTAGCGATTTAAAACGTGAATCCTGTGTGGATCCACATCGTGTGTCCTTTGATATTTGAAAACTTATTTTGAAAATGTTTTCCAAAACGAACCCTTGCATATAACCGAGTTTTCCGTAAATAAACCCTAACTCCTATCTTGAATGTTTCTTGTGCATTTAATTCTGTCGTGTCCCCCCCCCCCCCCCCCGTGGGTGTGATTGGACTTGCTGAGTACGTTTGTACTCACCCCGTTCTTACTTTACAGTGGAGGATCCCGACTACATCCCCGAGAACGACGAGTAGGGTCCCGTCCTGCACCCAGTCTTGCCTGTGGGTGAGGTCACCGTTGGAGCTCCGCATGGCGCAAGACTCTGATGATCCCCTGTTTGTAGTTAGTGTAGTAGTATGGGCTTTTGTTGTAATCCTCGCGATAGTGGCGCTTCACTGCCCATTACCGCGAAGAGTTGTACGGTAATGTACCATCTGATGTAATAAAAGTGTTATCAGCCTCCTGGGACTGATAAAGTAACGCTTTTAAGTCTTCCCTGATGGGGGGACGCTTCAGGTGGTATCAGAGCCGTAGGCTGGCCGTAGGACGTGACCCTAGGAGTGAGACCCCTTTTCAGGCCCTAGAACTTGTCCCGATTCAGAAATTTTCTGCACAAACACTCACCACTGGTCTTTGCCTTGTTCCAGATGGCTGGCAACGGATGGGTTAGCGGAATCTGCCACGCAGAGCCCGGCCTCCCCAAGTTGCTATTGCTCAGCCTGGAACGCGTCGGGATTATGGAACCACCGGAGTATGCCTACCGTGAGTACATCGCCGGAGGCACCCTTCGGTGCGACGTAATGGTTTTTGTGGAGAAAAGCACCCGCTACCCTGATGTGGACCCTTGGTTCATCTCCACCACTGGTTTCCGCTTCCCCGACACCTATCGAAAGGCCGCCCGTAAAGCCCTGCGACGACTGCGTATGCTCTACAGGCACCACCTTCAGCGGACTCCTATGGGATTTTTCCCACCCGCTGAGGGAAGAGGGCGCACTTGGATTGCCCGAATGAGGGGACTTGGACGAGAAGAAGAAGGCCTGGAAGACACGGTCTCCCACCTGTCCATCTACCTCACTGGTTTGGATGCACTCTACCGCGAACAGGCGGCACAACTAAAGCAGCTGATCCATGGGATTGAAAAGTTAACCCAGGAGCTGGAGGAACAACGGACAAGAGCCGCAAGCACCGAGTATTCCTTAGCCGCCCTCCAAACCCAGATGCAAGAATACGAGAACCGCAACGGAATAGGTGGGTGGATCAAGAAGAAGAACCCATGGAAACCCATTGGGATAAGGGTACTCAGACCGAAAATGAGATGGATCAGTTTCTTCCAATAAAGAAGCGCTCTATCAGGACCGAGGAGGAATCCCCATGATAGGATTAGCACCCCTAGCAAAAACCCTACCCTAATGACCACGTATCCATGAAAACTGTACCACCCTTGTTGTAATAATAAATATCATCTACTCCCTTTTGCACCTGTACCAGGTTGTTTACCCTGTTTCTGTTTCAGATGGCTGAGGAAGGATGGACCCAGGGCGATTGCCAAGCTGCACCTGGATTCCCCAGCCTCTTGATCAACACCCTGGAGGACCTTGGCGTTACGGAGCGCCCAAGGTACTACAGCCGAGAATACGAGCACCATGGTACCCTCCGCTGCAGGGTGATCCTGGTCATCGCCAGGAGCAACCGCTACCCCGACATCCAGCCCCGGCGGGCGACCGCCACAGGGTTTAGACACCAAGACACCTACCCCTTGGCCATCAGAAAAGCACTCCGTTATTTGTGCCGGATTTTTGAAGAACACCTCGCCCCCACACCAGCAAAGTTCTTTCCACCGGCCATCAAAACCCCAGTCTGGGAAGCGCGCATGAGGAACCTGGAACGACGTCGCCACGAAGAAGGCCCCCTGTACCAAGTGGCTACTTACCTAGCCGCCCTGGACCAACTCTTTGATGAGCAAGCCAACCTTCTAAGGGAACAGACCCATCGAGCCGAGCAAGCAGAGCTCGCGGTGAGGATGCAGCAGATCCGAGCCGCCCATGCCGAGGCGAGAGCTGCAGCCGCGGCCAGTAGCGAAGCTGTCGCCCAAGAAAGCCTCAGGCAGGCCCGAGACCGGCGTATGCAAGATTGGACCCAAAGTGGGACGCCAGTCCCGGCAATAGGGGAAGACCACGTTTTGCTCGGGACACCCGTCATAGGGTGGGGATCACTCTTTGGGAGCACACGAGCCCCACCCGAGAATCCTGAAAGTTCTGCCGCCACTGACGAAGGGGTGCTGCAATACAACCCCTGACCGATGGGAACCCAAAAGACGGCGAGCGAGAACCTCTCACCCTGTCCGCCCCGGAAGAAGACACACCACGCAAGTAGAGTGACCGACGCCATCCCAGTGATGCCCTTCCCAGCCTTTCTGTTTAAGACGTGCCCTTTTGCAAGACCCTGGCCGAATAGCTCGAGACCTAGTCGTACCCCCAAGTTGTACCCCCCTTGCTGTAATAAAAGGGTTTGTGCTTGTGATGATTGTGTGCTGGTTTGTTGTGTGCTACTTGTTTATAGGGGTACCGGTAGAAGGTAGATTCTGCCTTATATATACGAATTAAACAACTTAAACATCATAAAATTGTAGCCCCGATTTACCCAATCAACAGGTGACCCCCCGGAACGTCGCGAGGGCCTCCCGTGGCCGGAACCCCGTAGCCGCTAGTGTCGGAGCACAGCCCGTTGAACAAAATCTTCCCCAAGAAGAGCAAGAAGTAAGCCAGAACCGAGGGGGAAGTCAAGAAGGAGAACAACTACCGCCACCCCCACCCCTCGGAGACCTGGCGCAGATCATCCATAACCAGACCCTCATACTGGAGACTCTGGCAAATGCCCTCATTAACCGGCAGCCACGAGGGCAGAATATGAATGACAAGCTGACGGCCTTTCTAAGGACCAAGCCACCTACCTTCGCCGGGTCCTGCAACCCGTTGGATGCTGACGACTGGTTGCGAGTAATTCAGAGGAAGCTCGAACCATTCGAATGCCAGGACCGGGATAAAGTCCTTCTGGCAGCCCACCAGCTCACCGGAACGGCATTATCCTGGTGGGAAAACTATTGTGCTGCAGCCGAAGATGCCTCTACCATCACCTGGGGAGAATTCGTAAGGGAGTTCCGCCGCTACCACATCCCTTCGGCCACTATGAAGCGCAAGGCGGATGAATTCCGCGCACTACAACAAGGGAATATGACGGTGGAAGAGTACACCCACCGGTTCATAGAATTGGCCCGATATGCGCCGGAAGAGGTGAACGACGACGATAAAAAGCAAGACATGTTCAAGAAAGGGTTAAGCCCAGAGCTCCGGACCTTGCTTACTCCCCAGATCTATCCGGACTTCAATACCCTGATGAACAAGGCCATCCTCACAGAAAGGGCCAAGGCCGAAGAAAGAAAGGACAATAAACGCAAATTCTTGGAAAATAAGGCTCGCCAGCAGGACCGCTTCCAAAAGTCGAGGAACTCCAACTACACTACACCAAGATCCCAGGCCCCAATGCAGTATAGGACTCAGTCCCAAGTGACTGGATCACGAGCCTCTGAAGCACAGCCCAAGAGTCAGAATACCATGAGGGCCCCGCAGAGCAACACAAGTCTGGCCGCCTCCGACAACAACAATGTTAGGGCCTGTTTCAACTGCCGTGAGACGGGGCACTTCATCGCCAATTGCCCCTACGCCAAGAATAAGCCGGCCACGTCGGCCTTCTCCAACACGGTGAATGGGCCCAGACCGGCCGTGACCGGTGCCAACCGAGTGCCCGTCCGCAACAACGACGGCAGCCAGCAGGTGAAGCAGCAATCATTTGGACGAGCCCGCGTCAACCACATCGACGCGCAGGAGGCTCAAGAAGCTCAGGGCGTAGTGCTCGGTGAGTACTTAGTCAACTCAGCCCTGGCAACAGTACTATTTGATTCCGGAGCATCGCACTCGTTTATATCCTCGAGCTATGTGGAGAAACACAAAATACCTACAATATTACTAAAAACACCCCTATTAACCCGGACGCCTGGAGGCGACATTAATTGTCAGTTGGGTTGTCCACGGGTAAGGATCAATTTAAGTGGGGTAGACTTTCTAGCAGATTTGGTAGTACTTAAGCATGGGGGAATAGACGTGATCCTTGGGATGGATTGGTTAAGCCGACACAATGGTCTCATAGGCTGCACTGATAAAGTGGTACACCTAACCAACCACGAAGGAGTACAAGTGATCTGCCGTACCCGAGATAGTAAGTATGACCCAACGATATTTAGCATGGAAGCCAAGCCCTTAGAAGGAGTCCCGGTAGTAAACGAATACCCAGATGTATTTCCCGAAGAGCTTCCCGGTATGCCGCCGGACAGGGATATAGAATTCGTCATAAACCTTATTCCCGGAACCTCTCCGATAGCCAAGAGACCCTATAGGATGGCGGCCTCTGAATTGACAGAATTAAAGAAGCAACTAGAAGAACTGCAGAGGATTGGCTTCATCAGACCAAGCTCGTCGCCATGGGGAGCCCCAGTGCTGTTTGTCAAGAAGAAAGATGGGAGTATGAGGTTGTGCGTGGACTACCAAGCACTGAACGAGGTTACCATTAAGAACAAGTACCCCCTCCCCAGGATAGATGACCTTTTCGATCAGCTAAAAGGAGCCAAATACTTTTCCAAGATCGATCTAAGGTCAGGATATTTTCAGCTTAAGATTAAGGAAAGTGACATCCCTAAGACAGCTTTCGTCACCCGCTACGGGCAGTTTGAGTTCACCGTAATGTCCTTTGGACTAACCAATGCCCCTGCCTATTTTATGAATCTCATGAACAAGGTATTTATGGACGAGCTAGATAAGTTTGTCGTAGTCTTTATCGACGACATACTTATCTACTCCAAAAGTGTTCAGGAACATGAGCAACATTTGCGGGTAGTGCTGGAAAAACTAAGGGTACATAAACTATATGCCAAATTTAGCAAGTGTGAATTCTGGCTGGAAAAGGTAGCTTTCCTCGGTCACATCCTGACTGCGGAAGGCGTGGCAGTGGACCCAGAGAAGGTTGAAGCCGTATCCAATTGGCAGCAACCGACTAACGTAAGTGAAATCAGAAGTTTCCTTGGATTAGCCGGATACTATCGGAGATTTATTGAGGGATTCTCTAAGATAGCCCGACCCATGACGGAACTTCTTAAGAAGGAGAAAAAGTTCGCTTGGACAGAATCCCGTGAAAGAAGTTTTCAAGAATTGAAGCGAAGACTGACAACCGCCCCAGTGCTGACCCTACCGGACATTCATCGGGACTTTGTCATTTATTGTGATGCATCCCGACAAGGATTAGGGTGTGTACTGATGCAAGACGGAAAGGTTGTTGCATATGCGTCCCGCCAACTCAGGACTCATGAGCAGAATTATCCGACCCACGATTTGGAACTAGCAGCCGTAGTGCATGCCCTTAAGATTTGGAGACATTACCTGATCGGAAATAAGTGTGAGGTTTACACCGACCACAAGAGTCTGAAGTATATCTTTACCCAGCCGGATTTAAATTTAAGGCAGAGAAGATGGTTGGAGTTGGTCAAGGACTATGATTTGGAAATTCAGTATCACCCCGGAAAGGCGAACGTGGTAGCCGATGCCTTAAGCCGAAAAACCTATGGACCCAAGGATGACCACCTATGCGAGGAAATAGCACGATTAAATGTGCACATCGTTCCTCGAGGTTCCAGCCAGGTGCTAAACGTCCAATCGACATTAGAGGATAAGATTAGAGAAGCCCAAAGCTCGGATCAGGAGTTAATGAAGGTCCGTAAGCAAACTGGAGAAAACAAAGCGCTGGGCTTCCGAGTAGACGATAAGGGAACATTATGGTACGAGGATAGAATTTGTGTACCCCAGAATGGAGATTTCCGGCAATTGATCATGGACGAAGCCCATAACTCGGCCTACTCTATCCACCCAGGATCCACCAAAATGTATATGGACATAAAGCAAAAATATTGGTGGAACGGAATGAAGGCGGATATTGCAAGATTCGTGGCTCATTGTGACATTTGTCAAAGGATAAAGGCCAGCATCAAAAGCCGGCAGGATTATTGCAACCCTTGCCTATTCCGGTATGGAAGTGGGATGAGATAGGGATGGACTTTGTAGTGGGATTACCCCGAACACAGAAGGGACACGATTCCATATGGGTAATTGTGGATCGACTCACTAAATCGGCTCATTTCATACCAGTACGAACCAATTACGGTGGAGAGAAGCTGGCAAAACTCTATATAGAAAACATAGTAAAGCTACATGGAGTGCCTAGTAGGATTGTCTCAGACAGAGGGACCCAATTCACCTCTAGGTTTTGGAAAAGCTTGCACCGATCCATGGGTACAAAGCTGGACTTCAGCTCGGCTTATCACCCGCAGACGGATGGTCAAACCGAGAGGGTGAATCAGATTCTGGAAGATATGCTGAGAGCGTGTGTCCTAACCTACGGGAAAGATTGGGAACAAAGTCTGTCGTATGCGGAATTCTCGTATAACAACGGTTACCAAGCCAGCCTAGGCATGTCCCCGTTCGAAGCCCTCTATGGTAGAAAGTGCAAAACTCCCCTAATGTGGTCGGAAGTAGGAGAACGTGCCCTAGAAGGACCCGACTTTATAAAAGAGGCAGAAGAAAAAGTAGCGGAGATCCGCGAGAAACTGAAAGCAGCTCAGTCCCGGCAAAAGAACTACGCGGACAAGAAAAGGCGAGAAATAAGTTTTAACCCAGGCGAGTTTGTTTATCTCAAGGTCTCGCCTATTCGAGGGACGCGAAGATTTCAAGTGCAAGGAAAATTAGCCCCTCGATACATCGGGCCGTACCAAGTCCTAAAGAAAGTCGGAGCCGTAGCATATCGGTTGCAACTGCCGGAAGAGATGTCGGACGTGCACCCGGTATTTCATGTCTCGCAATTAAGAAGGTGTTTGAGAGTACCTGAGGAGGAACACGTGCCAATAGAAGCAATAGACCTACAGCCGGATCTGCGATACCAGGAAATACCGGTAAAAATTTTGGACACTGTCACCAGAAGGACAAGGAACTCCGAAGTGCGGATTTGCAGAGTTCAGTGGAGCAGGCACGGAGTGGAAGAAGCAACTTGGGAACTCGAAGATGCCCTGAAGAAGGAGTTTCCCCACCTGTTTAGAAGCCAGCCGAATCTCGAGGACGAGATTCATTTTAAGTGGGGTAGGTTTGTGACATCCCGAAAATCTAACCCAGGGTTTACGCGCTAAATCTTCATTTCGCCAAAACCCTAAAACCCCCCCTGAAACCCTAATTTTTTTACCGAGACCCGAAACCGGCAACCGAATCCAACCGCAGTCACGCCATCTTTTCCCTCGTTCCGCGCGCGAACGCCGCACGCGCGTGGCCGACCAGCCGCGGTCACCGCCGCGAGTTCCGCCGCGCGGTCGCCGCCGCGAATTCCGCCGGCGCGCGTCAATCCCTCCCTTTTTCATTATTTCCTTCCCCTTTTCTTTTCTTTTTTTTTTCCTTTCTCCTTTTTCCTATTTTCCTTTTTCCTTCCCCACCTTTTTCCCCTTTTCTTTTCTCTTCTTTTTCCCCTTTTCTCCCTTCTCCCTCCTTCTTTCTTCCTCCCTGTTCCCCGCTCCCGAGCCCCTGCTCCCGCGCGCGTGCCTGGCCGCACCCGCCGCGCCGGCCACCGGCCCCCCCTCCCCTCGCGCGCGCCTGTGCCCGGCCGCCCGTACCCGCGCGTGCACCACGTGCCGCGCCGCCCGCCGTGCCGCCCGTCGCTGGCGCACGCGCGCGGCCGCACGGCCGCCGTGGCGCACACGCCGCCGCCCTGCCCCGCCCGCACTCACCGCGCCCCCGCCGCTGTGCCGCCTCGCCCGCCGTGCCGCCCCTGTGCCCGCACACCGCCGCCCGGCCCCCCACGTGCACGGCTGTGCACGGCCGCGCCCCCGCCGCAAGCCACGGGCGCCATTAATGGCCACCCGTGGAGCCGCCCCGCCGGCCACCGCCTCCCCGTGCCGCTCGGCCGCCTATAAGTAAGCCGGCCGCGGCCTCTCACCCCCACAAGCCTCCACCGCCGCCCCTGCCTCTCCCCCGTGCTCCACCGCTGCCCCCGCCGAGCTCCCGAGCCACCGCCGCTTGCCACCGCCGGCCCGCCGCCTCACGCTGCCCCGGCCCGAGGTAAGGCCGGGAATCGAACCCCCTTGCCTCCCTCTCCCTTTCCCCCCACGCGCCCGAGCCGCCCGAGCCCCGGCCGCCCGGATCGAGCCGGCGCCGAGCCCTCCCCCTCCCTCCTCTGTTCTTGCGGGCAGGAGGAAGAAGAAAGGGGCATTTTGCCCCCTAGCCCCCCCCTTTTTTCCCATTTTGTTAAGAGCCCTCCCACCTTTGTAAAACTTGCAGAAAAGCCCCTGGTTACTATTTCTTTTCAAATCTAATCCCTCCACCCTATATTATTATTTCCAAATAGACCCCTCACACTTTTCACTGCCCCCTAATATTTCTAGGATTTACAAATAAGCCCTCCCTCTTTACAGAAACTTGCAAATGAGCCCCCGGTAACCCTGTTTAACCCATAGACCTTCCTTTACCTCGTCATTTTATGTGCGAAACGACCTCCGATCGACCCGAAATTTTACCACACCCTTTCTAGCATAGTTCTAAGCACGCTATACAGAAACCACCCGAAAATATTAACCCTACCTCCGTAGCTAAATTATTTCCGATTCGAGCTCAACGATAAAAGCTTTCAGTTCTTGTGCTTGATTGTGTGTCTGTTTGTTTGCGTCGTAGGACACGGAGTGAACGGCGAGGTCCCCGACTGCGACCGAGCAACTGAGGACCAGTTCTGCGACCCCGAACCCGAAGGACAGTGCTTCGATCAGGACTTTCCGCAAGGACTTGACGATGGCAAGTTCAACTCCACCCTTTGATGCATGTTTCTGTCCTAGTTTTCATAAACACAACCCAGAGGCCTGTTTTATAAAATCGCATGGTTTTGCGTGCCTAAAACATGGTAGGATAGCCACCTTACTTATGATAACCATACCTTGACCATTTGATTTTGCAAAGAAAGTGTGTGTGTGTGGGGGAAGGGATAAGGTGTGGTTTTGAAAAGTGAGTTAGACGGGATGGATGGCATTTCTGTGTGAATTGCCGTTGGTGTGCTCGTACCTGAGTGGTTGAGCGTGGAAGGGAGATATCCATCTTGTCACCCCTAAGGACCGAGTTGATGTGTCGTCTCACCTAGCTTCCTGTCATGCAAACCACTTGACCGTTGTATGGGCAACGGCTTGGCCTAACCCCACTAGTTAGTCTGATAGCCATCAGGAGGGCTGGGAGCAACGGGTGATCAAGGAGACGGGATAAGCTCTGTGTGACTTATGCCCCGGTTAAACCTCGGTGACAGGTCGAATGACCCCTTGATAGAACCCGTGGTGGCTAGTCAGGTCTAGCTAAGGTGGGTAAGGGCTTCGATGGGATCTGCACCGGCACTAAGGTGTTCGTGCTGTGGTACCCACCTGTGGGTAAAGTTGCACACCTCTGCAGAGTTAAAACCTATTCGAATAGCCGTGCCCACGGTACTGGGCAAGTTACGGTGTGGTCACATAACTAGTGTTTCTCTCTGGGAATGGCTGAGCTGGCGTGAGTTGTTTGGAAAGAATCCGGCGGTTGTGCCGCGTGCTACGGCGGACGGGGAGTCCGGTAGCGATTTAAAACGTGAATCCTGTGTGGATCCACATCGTGTGTCCTTTGATATTTGAAAACTTATTTTGAAAATGTTTTCCAAAACGAACCCTTGCATATAACCGAGTTTTCCGTAAATAAACCCTAACTCCTATCTTGAATGTTTCTTGTGCATTTAATTCTGTCGTGTCCCCCCCCCCCGTGGGTGTGATTGGACTTGCTGAGTACGTTTGTACTCACCCCGTTCTTACTTTACAGTGGAGGATCCCGACTACATCCCCGAGAACGACGAGTAGGGTCCCGTCCTGCACCCAGTCTTGCCTGTGGGTGAGGTCACCGTTGGAGCTCCGCATGGCGCAAGACTCTGATGATCCCCTGTTTGTAGTTAGTGTAGTAGTATGGGCTTTGTTGTAATCCTCGCGATAGTGGCGCTTCACTGCCCATTACCGCGAAGAGTTGTACGGTAATGTACCATCTGATGTAATAAAAGTGTTATCAGCCTCCTGGGACTGATAAAGTAACGCTTTTAAGTCTTCCCTGATGGGGGGACGCTTCAATGTAGAAGTTCATCAATTTGAAATACAGAAAGCTTTGGAAATTTTACAAAGAACACCCTAGAATTTTCTAAAACATCGTAATCAAGTCCCTGGTCCAGGAAACAGATAATAGGAAGTTAACGGCGATATTCTGGTAAAGGAATCGCTGGCATTAAAAAGATCCCGTGAATCAGGGCAAACCTTGGGTTATGGAAAAGAACGGACGGAAAGTGAAGTCCCGTGGCGAATAAGATTGGTGATGAGAAGTATTCGACGGTGATGAAAAGTAGAAGTTGCTGGGTGTCGTGGACTCCTGCGACGAGACGACAGAGTCGGATTAGTTTGCTAGGACAACTCCTCCGCGAACCTCCAGGGTCCATCTGCTCACGCGCTAAACCTTCTTTTGTTTACGCATGTGTGCCACTGAAACACGGCCGGCACACCCGTGTAGCTTCCTGCAGGACTGCCGTGCTTGGTTGTATTGAGGCTCCTCCGAGCTCGTCACGCCCGACCACTGCCTTCGCTCCACGGCTTCCTCCTCAGCGGTCTCCAACGTCCCTCGCGTGGCTCCATTGCTTTCCCCGTGCGGGTCCGCGCTGAGTCATCGCGCCGCGGCACCGCGAGCCCTGAGCTCCACCCCTGCGCCATCGCTGAGAGCCTCGCCGATACTTCCGCGTACGTGTGCCTGCGCGTTCCCGCACCGCGAGCTCCGCGCTCAAGCTCGCGCAAACCATTCCACAACACCCGCCGCCCCGCATCCGCACACGCACGCTTGCACGTTGTCGTCCTGCTCGGCCACCTCTCCTGGCGCACGGCCCCTGCACGCATCGCCCGTGTGCCGCTCACGCCTGCGCAAGTCCAGACTCCGCGCTCCAGCGCTTGCACTCCAGCGTGCTGCGTGCCGTCCGCTCCCACACACGCCGCCACGTCGCGCCAGCACCTGCATACGCTGCTGTTCCACCCCGGCCGAGCCACTCACGCGCGCGCCGCCAACCGCGTCTCCAGCGCCCTTCGCGCACCACTGCTCGCTCCGGGCCGCTCGCATCCAGCGCATCCGTGCCGCAACCGCACGCTACCACACCGATTCTCTTTTGCTCGCGCGCAGCCACGCCGCGAGCCTCGCTCCAGCGCCGCTTGGCTCGCGTGCCACTCACGCGTTTGCTCCACGCCACCAGTTTACCTCTGCTTGCACCCACGTCCCAACGTCTGCCGCCTGCTCGGCTTACGCGCACTGCTCTGCGCCAGCACTCCAGCTCCCGCGCGCGCTCACGCCCGCGCTGCTTGCGCCACTGCCGCGCACGCCTACTGCCGCTCGCGTGCCCCATTCAGGCGCCATTCGCCCAGCGCACGCGCTCTGCTCCGCCGCGCACGCGCGCGTCCCGCACGCCTGGTTTGCCTCCACACTCGAGCCAGCGCGCTCCCACGCCGCGCATTGCACGCCACCAGTGCCTGCCGTTCGCCCGCGTGCCTCCACGAGCCGTCCTCGCCCCGCTCTGGCGCCGCTCTGCCTCGGGCTTGCCCACGCCTGAGCCCGCGCCGCATCTGCTCCTGCGAGTCACTCACCCCAGCGCCCGCCTCCAGTACCTCCGTGCACGCTCCGCCTCTGCGCACGCCGTGCGCCGCTCGGCCCGCCTGCCCCGCGCACTGCCTGGCCGCTGCCGCTCGCTCGGGCCGCCCAGCGCCCTGCTGCCGCACGCGCCTGAGCCGCCTACGCGCTCGCCTGGGCCGGCTCCGCTCCGCGCCGCCGCCGCTCGGGGCCCAAGCCGGGTCGCAGCTCCTCCCGCGACCGGCCGCCAGAGCCGCGCGCGCTCGCGCGTGTCTGCGCCGAGCCACGCCGCCGGCCGCGCGCGCCACGCGTGGGGCCGCCCACGCGCCTCCGCCGCCGCGCTTGGGCTGCCGCCTGCCCCGTGCCGGCCCAAACGCCTTGCACCAGTGGATGGAAGAGAGGTGTGATAGTTCGTGTATCTGTAATGCTAGACATATATTTTGTTAGTGTGAAATATGTGTTTGTTTGTATAAAGCTTATGTGTGTTTGTGTGAAGTTTTTGAAAAATTTAAAGTGCAAGTAAAAAGGGGTATTTTTGTAATTACAGAAAAAACCTAGGGTTGTTTTTGTAAAATGTATTTGGAGAAGGATAATTTTGAAATAAGTGAAGGGTGGTTTTGCAAACGTGTTTTTCATACAATTAATCCCCTATAAAAAAGTTATGTATTTAACCAAAAGTTTCAATTGAAATGTGTATGTTGAAATATGTAAAATTTTGGGTAAAGTGGTAAAAATAAGGGTATTTATGTGATTTTATAAAAGTACGAGTCCTTTTATGCAAATGTTTGATTTACAAAGTAACTTTTAAAATTTACTCAGGACTAAAGTGTAAAAGTGCAAGTCATCATGACATGTCTATCCAACCATATGACGAGTCTATCCCGTCATTATGACGTGTCATAAATGCTTGCATTTAAGTCCTTAATTTTATAAAATTACACTTTTAGGACAAAAGCAATTCAAATCCGACTTTTGTTCAAAGATTTACGTGTAAATACGCAAATTTTGAGTTTTCAAACTTCAGCCCTAAAACAATGTTGTAGAGTTTGAAAAACTCTCCAACTTTCGTTTTGGGCATTTCTTCATTCGGGTTTTAAATCACGGGAAATTTTAATTTTACAAACAGGTCCCTGCAATTTTCAGAAATTACGCATACACCCTTGGAGAATCCCACTTGTCCTTCCTCTCTGCTCTTTCTTATCCAGTCCCTTTCTTCTCCACCGGCAGCACAGTTCCACTTCTCCTCTATCTTTATCCCCCTCTCTCTCTCCTATACACGGTTCGGCACTGGGGCAGCACGACATCCGGCCAGGCGCGGGCGACCCCGAGCGGGACCAGACGGCGCGGCGCGGGGCCAGCCCGAGCGGCGGGCGGCTCCCAGGCGCGGGCGTGCTGGCACCAGAGCGAGCGGCGGCCCCACGCGGGGCGCGCTGCACGGCTGCGCGGCGGCTCGGCGAGCGCGGGCCGCGGGAGCCGGTGGCGCGCGGGTGAGCTGCGGCAGCGCGCGGAGCGGCGGGCCCGGGTGAGCGCAGCGCGGGCAGGCGGCGGCCGCGGGAGGAGAGCGGAGGCGCTGCGCAGGGAGCGGCGGGCCCAGGCGCTCGGCAAAAAGCGGCTCAGGCGCGCACGGGCCGCGGCAGGCGGAGGCGAGCGGCCGGCACTGGGCCAGGCGCCGGCGCAGGCAGGCGGCCCGAGCGGCGAGCGCGGCCCCAGGCCAGGTGGGGCGCGTGCGGGCGAGTGCGCGGTGCGAGGAGCGAGCGGAGGTGCAGCTCGGCTCGGGAGCGAAGGCCGGCGCTGAGGCAACGCGCACAGCAGGCGAGCAGCGGGCCAGCAGGCGGGGGCAGCGGCTGGTGCGGGCGTGGCTAACGCGGTGGAGCGGCTCGGGTGCAGGACGCTGGCGGGCACTGGCCGTGAGAGCGTGCACCGGTGCGACATGGCTCGGGTGGCGCAGAGCGGCAGTGATGCGGGCAAGCGACGCGCAGGCAGGCCGGTGAGCGGAGCGCGGAGCGCAAGCGGAGCTCTGAAGCCCGTGGAGGCTGAGCAGACGTGCGCCGAGGGCGCGAGCTGGCGTGCGGGCTGGGCAGGTGTGTGCACGGAGAGCCCAAGAGCAGAACGTCGCAGACGGCGCTGGCTCGGCCGGAGTGGCGCAAGTGCGAATGTGGAGCGCGCAGATGTGGGCGCGCGGGGGTGCGTGCACGACGGTGTACGCAGGAGTTAGCAGCGCAGGGCGGTGGCGTACAGGAGCTGGGCGAACGCGAGCGTGCGCAGGATGGCGGCAGGCCGGCGTTGGTGCGCGGCTCGGGAGTAGACGAGACGCGAGCGGGAGCAGGTGATGTGGCTAGGGCGTGCACGACAGCAGGAAGCATGGAGGTGCACGGGAGCGAGTGCGTGCGCGGGCGAGTGAAGGCGCATGTCGCGTAGGAAGTGGACGCAAACTCGTGAGCGGCACGGCTGGCAGTGCAAGAGTGAATGTGAGCGACGCCAAGCGGGTGGCGCGAACATACGCGCGGTAACACAGCGAAGCCGGTGGCGTGTGTAGGTGTTGGGCGGCTGGAGCAAAGTGGGCCCACGGGCATGAGCAGGTGATGTTGGAGTACAACGTGCCGAGCAACGGCACGTGCAGGAGGAGTTACGGTGGAGAGTTTCTGCGTGAGATGCACGAGGGGCAGCAAGCTGGAAGGAGAGGAGGCAAATCGAAGGTGACGATTACGGCGAGGCGAGTCGGAAGGAGGAGTTGTGGAGCGAAGGCGGCAGTTAGGCGTAACGAGCTCGGAGGAGCCTCAATGCAACCAAGTACGGCAACTCCGCCGACAAACTCCTTTGTCAACCACGGAATCTCGTCATCGCCGAGCTCATCTTATCGTTGCCAATCCTATTCACCGCGGGAATTTACTTTCCGCGTGTCCTTCTTCATAACCAAGGCTACCCCAAGATTTGCCCTGATTCACTGAATCTTCTTAATACCGGCGATTCCCTTGCCGGAATATCGTCATTATTTTCCTGTTATCTATTTTCCCGGACCCAAAGACTTGATTGCTATGTTTTAGGAAGTTCTAGGGTGTTTCTTTGTAAAATTTCCAAAACTTTCTTTATTTCAAATCGGTGAACTTCTACATTTTATAGATTTTCGTAGGAAGTTCATAAAAATGTAAAATCCAATTTTGTTTGAAACCCTAAGTCAAACTCGACAAGTTTTATGTTATGATCTTGAGTTGGGGTCTTTGATGTGTGGTCTAGGTCAAATATTAGGGAATGAATGTTATATTGTGCTTTATATTGTATGCTTATGTTATAACTAAAGAGTAAGCTATAGAAGTTATGTCTTAAGTAGAGATATGCGATATCTAGTTAATCCTTTCCTACGAAGTGCTCATATCCTTACCGTTAAGACGTTATCCTTGTCTTGTTTGTTGTTTCCTTAAGTTCCTTGTCATATATAGATCCTTATTAGTCCGTGTGCATCTTTTGCTTAGCTAATACGTTTCGACAGTTATGCTTCAGTATCAAGTTATCAACCCAACCACTTAGCATCCGTTTTCCTTAAATCTAGAATGTTTCTATGTATCCGCTGTCAATCGATGCTTCTTGCCATCGGCTGACCCAAGCCGATTTTGGTTGCTTTTCCATGTCGGTCAAACACGGCGATCAATCTTAGTTTTCCTATCTCCATTCCACACATCTCTATGAGCCGATTTATCGACCGAGAGATCGTCTATCTATATCTATCAGTCATGTATCCTCATCACACTCCCATCGACTGTACGTCACTCAATAGTTGTGCTGACGTACTCGAGTCGATATAACCACACTTAGTTACCTAAATAACACTTAAGCACATCTCAGTTAAGACACAACTGCTTTAGGAATCCTCCCTCTGCTGAAGTAATCGATGCTTTCATCGATCATCAGGAAACCGGTGCACCTATCAATCGGCTACACAAACCAAAGTACACAACCCTAGATCAATAAGATCGCGCATTAGACACACCTCTGTTAGGCACGACCTAAGCACATCAATCAACTAAACCCCATTGTTTCCAATCGGCTCTGTTGTAATCTTCAACGAGTAGCCGATTCTAGTTAGTTGTCCCCCTAAAGCTTTGTCTAGGTTTAGTTCAGATCTTTTAGTTGTTATGTGAATAGTGTATTATATGAGTGTTGGATTACAACTTTGTTGTGAAGTAAATAGTTTTGAGTGCATACTTGAATGTGATGTTGCATTACATGTAGATACGACTACTTCCGCACGCAGTTCCTACAAGATCTTCCAGAAGTCTACGGCGGATGTTCCTGAAGATCAAGTAAAGGTCACCAAGGATATCTAGCCCCGAACCAAAGTTCGGAAGATGTTAACATTTCTAACTTCAGCCCACCAGTAAAGGCAAGCCCCGGACATATCCCACTACTTTATTTACACTGCAATCTATGTCTATCTATATTATATTTTGCATTAAGTCTAGGAATTGAAGTGAAACCCTAGATGCATGATCCTAGGAATCCAATGTAATGCTCCCGAGTCCTTATCGGATAGTTGCTCCGCTAATAGGACCGGTAGAAGTCGAGTGATTTCCTGTCACTCGCGCGATATAGGAGTTGCATGTTTACATTCCTGCAACCACTATAAGGATGACGGACAGGTCATGTGTTGTATCATGACCTGGAAGTTTACCCTGTCTGTTTTGATAAAAGCTTTAAGGTCGAAATGTGTGGGTATGTGGCTAAGTTATTGAAAGTACTAGCACACCGCCCGCGAAATATGGTAAGCGGTAAGCCTAGTAACCAATCGGCCCGGCAAGTGGACATACCTCCCACCACTCGATTTTATGTTATGTTTACACGCACCGATGTGCGGAGTACGTTTGCAAGGCAGACAGGATACGGGTTTTGTAGTCGCGCTACAGACGTATGTCCTGTACACTTGGGTGTGCGTACGGTCCTGCAGTCGTTGTGGTGGACCTGATCCACGACCCGGAATGAAAGGCAAACGGTTGCTTCAGAATGCCCTGTTGGTATTCCAAGCGTGTGAGTTAGGTTTACCTTGCAAGGTTAAATTCGATTTGAATCGTCCGCCTCTCACGAGGATTGAGACTGCTTATCCCTTCTGCCAATTGAGTAAAAGTGTAATTGTTGATGAGATAATCTTGATGGATGACAATCTCTACCTTGCTTGAGTAGATATAGGTGCTTATCTAGAATGGATAATCAACTAGAACCTGAAGCTAAAAGTTGGAAATAAGGATCTACTCATAATTGCTTTTCAGCTGAAACTAAACCCAGAACCATTATAAGCCTTCATGAGTCTAGTTATGGGCTAAACTATACCCAATCCCGGGTAAGCCTTGCTGAGTATTTAGTATACTCAGCCTTGCTAGTTTTATGTTTTTCAGGCAAAGCCTTTGAAGATCCTACTCTTCCCCTGTCTTGGCCCTGTGCTCTTCCAGAAGATTGGTCCGTGGAATGGGATCCGTCCTCGGCCAACATTGATGATACCGAGTGATGTCATGCCCGGGCTTAGCATGACATCCGTCTTGACGACGTGTTGTAATCGTCGCGTATGTTTTCCGCTGCCAAAAACCATAGCTTTAATGGTTTGTACTCTTTTCTCCAGATTTGAAACTTCATATTTCTTTTGGAAACTCTAGTAATGTAATTCTCTGTAATGTAAAATGTGATGGTAATTGTATCTCTGGACTCACCTTCGTGTGAGGTAACCTTATTTGATCCTGTGTATCGGTGGTTTATCGGGACGTTACCCGACAGGCCAAGGGATTATACCGTTTGAAGCACGTTGGAGCCCTCGGAAGTGGACTCGCGTACTTGAGCCGGTATAATTCAGGTTGGTTCTGCCACAGCTGGTATCAGAGCTATAAGGTTACCCTGGAGATACATTTTACCTTAAAAATACTTTCAGTATAAAAGTTTGACCAACAAAATATTTGACAAAACTACGTTGAATCCGTTAAGGATTATGCTTAGTACGTAAAGCCCTAGGGTAATGCTTATAAGGGAATTAAAGGTGGCTATAGTATATGTATATATAACCCTAACTACCAGTATTACTTTTCTGTCAAAACTTAAATTTATGCACAACCCAACCTTACTTTCTGTAACGACACCTTCAATCGTGAGGTAAGAAGGTAAGGATCCTCAGCCAACTGAGGGAGCTTGGTCTTCCCGTCGGTGATGCGAACCGAACGCTGTTTCTCAAGCAGTGGCCTACTTGAGATGCTGCCAATGTACCAACTTCGGTTGATTACATTGGGAGTATATAGTTAGGTACGGGGTATGAACAGCAACATCCCTGCATTTTGCGGTACCCCCGTGAATACGTTATCTCGATAACGTATGTTAACGTTGTCTGTACGGCGGTAATTGTACAGATGCTGTTTCTATAGTGAACAGTAATGTTTGGGGACGCTTTCATGACATGCTGGCATGAAAGGTTCAGCATATATATATTGTGATTTTCTGCAGGTATGCTAACCTCGTTACGTAAGCTTGAACATAAGAACGACTAGTATATATATAGGGAGAGACGTATCTATATGATGCCACCGTACTTAACCACGTAAGTCCAAGGTTACTTGGCAGTTATTTTTGTTGTGAGAACGTGTAGAACGTGCATGCATCATGACATCTTGGATTGACCTGATTGCTTTGAAATATGTGCTTGTATCTGAATGCCTATTTTTAACTTTGTGTGGTAGGAGCCAGCGTAATCTGCTAGCTTGAACCCTATCACCAATCTTAGCTTGACAGCCGAATCAAATCCTTGATTTTGCTTTAAAATCTGTTTCGGCAGAAACATTAAGCTTCTCCTTTGATGATTGAACCTTGATAACTATCATCAGCAAACCCTTCACTCCATCATTCAGTGATTCATCCATCCTCTCCTGATGTTGTACCTTATCTTGTTGGCTATTTCTGGTTACAACATCTGAAAGTTACACCTTCAATTTTTGCTCAGATGATTTTGGATAAATTTAAAAGATGTATGACAATAATTACTTTTTGCATACAATTCTCCCAGCAAAAGTCATGCATCATAATACATACCATCTTTGGTCAGTGCATGGTGTTGCATCATCATCGAAAACCCAATAGACTAACTAACGGGTGTGCCTCCGATGCAACTTCGGGTTGTCTTCGGTTTTCTAAGTCTTCCTTGCTGCTGTTGGCACTACAGGGTTGCTATTCCTCTTTTGTGGTGGTGTTTAATCACATGACCATGATGCCGTGTCGGAACCTAAAGCCTCATGTGCGCTGCAGCCATATGATTGAGCCATTAGGGGCGCACTGGTGACTAGGTACATGTGACGTAACCCCACTGCAAACTCTTCTTATGCAACCTTATCAGTGTCCTAACTTCTAATCTTTGTATAAGGATATAGGACTACCCAGGAGTTAGTCACGAGAGAACGGTTGTAGAGTGCGAGTCATGTGCATCATCAACTCATGACAGTATGCATCATACTTTATGCATTTCTTATGTGTATACATCACGAGCATCATCATCCTTGCATCATGATGTATTCATTCGATCAGATCAATTGCATGTATCATATGCATCATTTCGGTCTTGCATGGGATCCCTCATTGTGCATCATTGCAATCATTCAATAGTGCATCGCATTCATGTTACATACAAGCACTCACTGAATTGGAGCATTCTACATTATCATTGATTGCATCGGTATAAATAGGCATGTTTTACAATCAACATCATCTAAAATTATTCAGATAATAAACTCTGAGCAAGAATATTTCAAACATCACTTTGTCAATCCCTTGTACTATCCTTATTTGCTATCCATGAGCTTTGTGATAAATGTCACCGACATTTATCATCATCATGTGGTGATCTTAGCTCTGGGAGAACTTGATCACCTTTTCTTTCTTATCTTGTCAAACTCATCTATGTACAATCTCTTCATGCTCTCGTATACTCATCTCGCCATGCTCTCATCATCAACCTCAATCTTCTCTAGTGCGATTGCTTCTTGCCATTTTTAATGGGTGATTTGCTTCTCTTCCTTCAGAGCCTTTCGTCCGAATCTCGGACGAGATTCTTTTTTAGGGGGGAGGGCTGTGATAGTTCGTGTATCTGTAATGCTAGACATATATTTTGTTAGTGTGAAATATGTGTATGTTTGTATAAAGCTTATGTGTGTTTGTGTGAAGTTTTTTGAAAAAATTTAAAGTGCAAGTAAAAAGGGGTATTTTTGTAATTACAGAAAAAACCTAGGGTTGTTTTTGTAAAATGTATTTGGAGAAGGATAATTTTGAAATAAGTGAAGGGTGGTTTTTGCAAACGTGTTTTTCATACAATTAATCCCCT